>NC_067412.1:96814506-97114653 GCF_009764475.1 Pristis pectinata
CTGGAATCTGGAGCAAACAAAACCAAACTGCTGGAGGAACTCAGTAGCTCAGTCAACATCTGTGGAGGCAGAGAAATGGTCGACATTTTGGATAGAGACCCTGCATCAGGATTCTGAATTTATTACATTTTATTACTTAAATTTTCATTCACCAACTACTATGATGGGTTTTGAACACTTGTCTCTGGATCAATGGTGACAAAGCACTCTGACTGCCAGTTCAGTCACTTAACTGCTGCACCACCATATCATCGTGATAAGAAGATCAGTAGGCTGTCTGGAAGCGAAGAGAGATACAAATTAATACAAGGAGCATGTTTTTTTTTCCTTCTGGAATGCAGCACTTGAACTGGAATCAAAGAGATTTGAATAAGTTCCTGTAAAGTAATTAAAAGTGCAAGGCTATGGGGGAAGACCTAGGGTGTAGAACTAATTGGAAATTTTACTTAACACAGTGTTGGTAACGATAACATGAGCCACGTTTCAAACCGTTTCAGTAAGATGCCTCACAGTAAAGACCATGGAGTTGATTTTTTATTGCATCCGTACCTTACTGTACTTGTGCACATGACAATAAACTGGACAACAAATGAAAATGGTGGACAAAAAAATGGTGGTCCATCAAACCCACTCATAGAAAATGGTAACCAAGCATTTCCTGGACTTTCAACATCCATGCCATGTCCCAAGTGAGGCAAAAAAGTAAAACAGGAAGCAAATGGTATGGAAGGGTGTCAGCAGAAATGGTAGTGTACCAATTGGTACAATGCATATATAAAAATAACCAACCATGGATGTTGGAGATACAAATAAACAGTAATACTGGAAACACTCAGCAGGTCAGGCAGTGTCTGTGGAGAGACAAACTCTAAGGTTTCAAGGCAATGACCTTTTATCCAAGCTAGAGAATAGTTGGACATAAAACAAGTTTTCAGTCGCAGAGAAAGGTGGGAGGGAGGATAGAACAGCCTGCGATAGGGCTGAATTTTTGTTTACTGTTGGGGTAGAGGGTGAGGAGAAGAGGTTTTGTTTCTATGAGGGAGGCAACACTTTAAATTCTGTCACTGTTGCCAAGCCACAATCTTGAAGAAAAGCAGATTGAATTCGCCCTAGTGCCCTGCTCAGATTCAATAGCAAAAATATTTGGCTCCCTTTGTTGTTTGTGGGAACTTGCTGTGCATAAGTTTAGTGTTTTCTACATTGCAACAGTAACTCGATGCAAGCTTTTACTACCGTTTAATATATGTCAGGGGTTTTAATTAAAACTAACAACTGTCACTATCTGCATTCAAAAATGTTGAAATTGGCTTAACGAATGATAAACCATTTTCAGACAAATCTGTAATGATAAGAACAGCAGTAGTTTCTAATAAATAAGGAAATTATTAAAAAGGACAATTACAGGGGAGAAGAAAAATATTATTTCCTTTCGGATATTTGCAAAGCAGGAGATGCTGAAAGCATTAAAGTAGAACATATAGAACATAGAACAGTACAGCACAGGAACAGGCCCTTCAGCCCATGGAGTATGTGCTGACCTTGATGCCAATCCAAACTAATCCCATCTGCCTGCACATGATCCATATCCGTCCATTCCCTGCCTGTTCATGTGCCTATCTAAATACCTCTTAGACATTGTTATTGTATCTTCTTTCACCACTGATGGATGCCCCATTACAGGAAGGAGGTGGAGGCTTTGGAGAGGGTGCAGAAGAGGTTTACTAGGATGCTGCCTGGATTAGTGGGCGTGTGCAAAAAAGAGAGGTCAGACAAACTTAGGTTGTTTTCTTTGGAGCAGCAGAGGCTGTGGGGAGACCTGATAAAGGTTTATAACATTATAAGAGGCATAGATAGAGTAGACATCACTGCAATTTTTGGATTACCAAGGATAGACTCTGGCCATTTATCTGCTTCCACTTACAGTATGATTGCCTTTGTTACATTAATGGCCAAATGATCTATCTTGCTTAAATGGAAGGATCGAATACCCCCTACTACTTTTCAATGGTTCTCTCAAACTATATCATTTTAAACTTGGAAAAAAATAAGGAGTGGTACTGTTGATCCTTTGCTTAAATTTGAAGATATTTGGAGTCCATTTATTCAATATTTTCACATGATATAGATCCCCTTTCAATAACTTTCCAACTTAGAGGAACGGAGCTGACGACATAATATTGCTCTGTTTCTACTGAGAAATTTCAGTCCAGTCTTTTTTTTCTTCTTTTTTTGTTCTTTTTGAAATTTTCTGTTTAGTTTGGTTTGATATATTGTTTATAATTTTTCTTATTGATTTGGGGATTTTTGTTCTCTTTATTTTATTTTATATATATAAGAAATCTTTTTCTTTCCTTTCTTTTATACTATATTCATTTTACTAAGAGATGGCAGGATCTACAGATTTTTTTTATATTTTGTTGTTCTTTAGATTATCTACGCCCATGATTGTTCTCCTGATCTCTTGGATTACATGTACAATCATTGATGTTACATATTAATCTGTATTAATTTGAAAACTAATAAAAAGCTTGAAAAAAAAGATAGAATAGACAGCCGGTATCCTATTTTCCCAAGATTGAAATATCTCATACTAGGGGCATGCAATTAATGTGTGTGGGGGGGGTAAATCAGAGGAGATGTGCGGGCAAGTTTTTTTTACACAGAGAGTGGGTGGGTGCCCGAATGTGCTGCAGGGGTGGTGATGGAGGCAGATACCGATAGAGGCATTTTACAGGCTCTTAGATAGGCACATGAATGTTCAGCGAATGGAGGGATATGGACATTGTGTAGGCAGAGTGGATTAGTTTAGTTAGGCATTTAGTTAGTAGTTTAATTAGTTCGGCACATCATGGTCTGAAGAGTCTGTTCCTGTGCTGCACTGTTCTATATTCTATTTCCTTCCTGGCACCTACCACTCTCTGTGTAAAAAACCTGCCTTGTACATCTCCTTTTAAGCTTTCTCTACCTCTCTTTATAGCTATGTCCTCTAGTATTTGACAAACTTTCAAGAGAACCCAGAAAAAATATGGCATGGATAAAGAAGTCACCAATAAGGTAAAACTGAGTGGAAGGAAAGACTTGTGAGACAAAGAAACAGGAGCTAATGGACAAGGAAACTGGGAGTATCATTATGGAAAAAAGATTAAGATAGCAAAAACATTCATGAAATTAAATTATCATGGAACATAACAGAGTTATAACAGAGTATTACAGTGGTGCATAAATAAATAGTGCCTCTAAGGACTGTCGAGATAAAATCTTGACAACGATAGTGAAATGGCAGAGTTAATTATTTTGCTTCAGTGCTCATAAGGGAGATTGTTCTGGTGGAGGTGTCTTTTGGACATTGTATGATTGTATGAAAAAATTAAAAATGCAAAATATTATATGAATTATTCAAACTCAAAGCAGATAAAATAACTGATCTAAATGGATTGCAATCGTGCCTTCTAAATGAGTCAAGGGAAAAGACAGCAGAAGCAGCAGTACACATGTTTATTAATTATTTAGGCAAAAAAGTCATTGAGGCAAAAGAATAATTTAGGCAAAAAGGCAAAAGAGTTATGGAATACAGGGACTTAGGAGTGAAAGAGCATAGTTCGCTGAAAGCGGCGCCACAGGTAGACAGGGTGGTGAAGAAGACGTTTGGCACGCTGGCCTTCATCAGTCAGGGAACTGAGTAAAGGAATTGAGAAGTTATGTTGCAGTTATATAAGACATTGGAGAGGCTGCACTTGTGTATAGCATCAGTCATCCTGTTACAGAAAAGATGCTATGAAACAGTGCAGAAAAGAATTACCAGGATGTTGCCTGGACTTGGGGGCCTGAGTTATAAGGAGAGGTTGCGTAGACTAGGACTTTATTCCCTGGGACGTAGGAGATTGAGGGGTGACCTGATGGAGGTACATAAGATCATGAGGGGCATAGACAGGGTGAAAGCACATAGTCTTTTTCCCAGGGAGGGGCTGCTAAAAACAAGAGGGCATAGGTTTAAGATCAGAGGCGAGAGATCTTAAAGGGACTTCAGGGGCAACTTCTTCATGCAAAGGGTGGTGAGTATTTGGAGTGAGCTGCCAGAATCAGTGGTTGAGGCGGGCACATTAGCAACATTTAAAAGCCATCTAGATAAGTACGTGGATAGGAGGGGTTTAGAGGGCTGTGGGCCAAACGCAGGCAGATGGGACTAGCTCACTGGGCAACACAGTCGGCATGGACGAGTTGGGCTGAAGGGCCTGTTTCCATGCTGTATGACGCTATAACTCTATGACTAGGACTGTGCAAGTGAGCTCTGAGATAACTCACACTTAAGGAGAACACATTCCTCAGAAAATAAGAGTCGAAATGGGGCAGAGGAGCAAAGGGGTCTCTGACCCCAAAAACTGCTCATTAAATTTTACAAACTAGCTTAATAAACCATAACTCAAAAGCAAACTATGCACTTGGATTTGTTGCTTGAGGGCTATGATTCAAAAATATTGATAAGATATCCTAAATCTGTGTCAAATCTTGGTGTTAATACACTTGGATTGCTATATAGTTCTGGTCTCAATGTCATAAAATGAATATAGAAACCGTGGAGATACATAGAACATAGAACAGTACAGCACAGGAACAGGCCCTTCAGCCCATGATGTCTGCACATAACACGATGCCAAATCTCTTTTTCCTGCACATGATCCAGATCCCTCCATTCCCTCTATATTCATGTGTCTAACTGAATGCCTGTTAAATGTTACTATCACATCTGCCTCCACCACTACCTCTGGCAGCCTGTTCCAGGCACCTACGACTCTCTGTGCAAAAAAAACCTTTCTCTGTGTGTTATTATGTGTTATTATGTAGTTATAATAAAGAACTACAATTCCCAGTAGGCAATGCAAGGGGTCACATGGGGGAACAGAAAGTGGCTGTGAAAAGAGAGGGAAAGCAGGCCCGTCTGTTGTTGGTTAATAAAATGTTCAGATGTTAAGCCCACGCAAAGTTTGTCACTTGATGAAGAACAAACATAACACCCTGTACATCTCCTTTAAACTTGTTATAGATGGGATAGAAAATATTTATAAGGATGATGCTACAAGTGTGAGATTAAGAAAGGCTGTACCTTGTGGATCATTTCTACCTTAATAGGATAAGTTAGAAGCGATCAAGTCATGATAACCACCAAGAATCAAACTTCTTTACCCCAGAGAAGGGTGAGAAAGTGAAACAGGAGCTGCTCCTGGGGTACAATAAAAGTTAAGCTCTGGAACTGAACTTTATACTGGGAGAGTTAGATAAGCAAGGATAGGAATAGACTCAACTGGAGTCTGACTGCTGCCATGAACTGGCAGGGACTTGAAGCTGTTGGAGCCAGAACAACGTAGAAGCTGGAAATCCAAAAAAGAAAATGCTGGAAGCACTCAGCAAGTCAGGCAGCGTCCACGGGGAGAGAAACTAAGTCAATATTCCAGGTCAAGGGCTGCTCATCAGATCTGGAAAATTGAGAAAACAAGTGTGTTACATTGCAGAGAGGGGGTGGCATGGAAAGAACAGAGTGTGGTAAGGTGTTAGCAAAGATGTCAAGGTAACAATTACTTCATAAAACTAGCAGCTGGAGACAGAGGAGACAAAAGTACACAGATGGAAACTAAAGTATCCAGCAACATAATCGTACAAGACTTTAATTTTTTCCTTGTTAACTATTATCTCATTATTTTAATCACTGAAGATATAAATCTGACATCCACCATATCAGTATAGATCTAAATACGGGGGATAGACTGAGGTAAAGGATCAGCTATAATCTGACTGGATGCCGCAGTAATTGTGAACAGCTGATTGGCTTCATCCTGTCTCCACTTCTTTCAGTCCAGATGAAGGGTCTCAACCTGAAACGTCAACTGTCCATTTCCCTTCACAGATGCTGCCTGACCTACTGAGTTCCTCCAGTGTTTTGTGTGTTGCCCCATAGGTAGTGCAAAGATCTCCACTACTGTCCTGGTTTTTAACTGTTTGGTGAAGGTTTTTCCTTGCTTTTGTGTTAATATCTTTCAGTGGATTTTCTTTATACTAATTCTGATTTTGACGTGTCACTGCTTTATATGAGCTTCTACCACATTATAACATTGATGATGGAAATTACCAGTGTGGCTTTATGTCCAATACACTCATTCCTTGATTTATAAAAACCTTGTGTTCCAGGTTAATATTTTGTTCGGTGGAATTTTGTAAATCGGAAAGGCTGTGTGAAATGCATTTTGGATATTTTCGTATGAACGTAGGACATAGAACTTAGAACAGTACAGCATAGGAACAGGCCCTTCACCCCACAATGTTGTGCTGAACTAATTAAGCTAATGATGCCTAATTAAACTAATCCCTTCTGCCTGCACACGGTCCACATCCCTCCATTCTCTGCATATTCATGTACTTATCTAAGACCCACTTAAACACCTCTATCATATCTGCCTCCACCACCACCCCGGCAGCACATTCCAGGCACCCACCACTCTCTGTGTAAAAGACTTGCCCTGAAATCCCTTTTGAACTTTCCCCCTCTCATCTTAAATTCATGCCCTCCAGTATTAGACATTTGACACAAGAGATGCTGGAATCTGGAGCGAGACACACAAAATGCTGGAGGAACTCAGCAGGTCAGGCAACATCTGTGGAGGGAAATAGACAGATGACGTTTTGAGCCGAAACCCTTCATCGGGACTGGAAAGGAAGAGGGCAGAAGCCGGAATAAACAGGTTGGAGGAAGGGGAGGAGTACAGGCTGGCAGGTGATAGGTGAGTTCAGGTGAGTCCAGGTGAGAGGGGGAAGGTAGGAGTGTTGTGGTGGGGCAGTGGGGGGAGACGTAAGAAGATGAGAGGTGATAGGTAGAAGAGGCAAAAGGGCTGAAGAAGGAATCCAGCAGCAGTGGACCATAAAAGTCTCCAACCTGAAGGTATCAACATCGATTTCTCTACCTTCTGGTAACCCCTCCCCTCTTCTCCCCCCAACTTTCACCTTTTTTTCTCTCCTTTGTCTTCCCTCATTCCTGTGGCCCCCTTCCCTCTTCTCTTTCCCCTTCCCCTGCCCTCATGACCTGGCCGTTCCTCCCCCTTCCCTCATTCCCCGCCTCCTCTCATTCTTTGGTCCTCTGGCCTCTCCTACCGGATTCCTTCTTCTTCAGCTCTTTGCATCTTCTACCTGTCACCTCTCAGCTTATTACTTCTCCCCCTCCTCCACCCACCTACTTTCCCCCTCTCACCTGAACTCACCTCTCCCCTGCCTGCGTGCGCTCCTCCCCCTCCCCCCACCTTCTTATTCTGGCTTCTGCCCTCTTCCTTTCCAGTCCTGATGGGGCCTCGACCTGAAACATTGACTGTTTATTTCTCTCCAGAGATGCTGCCTGACCTGCTGAGTTCCTGCAGCATTTTGTGAGTATTAGACATTTTTTATGTCTAATACACTCATTCCTTGATTTATAAAAAGTTTGTGTTCCTGGAAAACATTTGAGTGGAATTTTATAAATCACAGATTCGTATGGTATCTATAGTGGTATTCTTCTCCGTGGATTATCACCTTGTCGTGGTGGAGAAGCTTGTGTGGTCCTGGGATCCCGAGAGCGATGCCGTTTGGAGCTATGCTCCTGGTAGGTTCACCCATGGTCGATGATGAGGTCCCTGACAAAGAACAATCCAACCATGACCTCAACGGTGGAACAGGCGGACAAAGTTATTTCAAACTCAACGGCTGTGAAGGCGGATGAAGGCTGCAACAAATCCATCAGCTCCAATCATCGTGGTTTCCATGCCATTGGAATCAGTTGGTTGATTTGTGAAGTATCGTGTGCTTTTTGTAGTGCAACATCAAGTACACGTTAAACAAGTACACGCACAGCCGTCTTCGCTCTGTGGGCTACTTCGATTGGACTCATAAGCCACTTGAGAGCCCATAAATAGATCAATGGAACAAAGACCATCATCCTCGACCTCGAGGGCTAGCCACGACGATAGTATCTGTTCCACCACTACCGCTGGCAAGTAAAAAAACTTCCCCAGACATCTCCTTTGAACTTTTGGTATGCTGCATTTCTACTTTCAGAAAGTGATGTGTTTTAGTTACAGTGAAAAATAACTGTGTAAATTCAAAAAAAGTATTCTAAAGACTCAATGGCATTACAATAAAAATGAATTAATCAGGCATTTGTCAATCAGAGAATGAATGTAGGTATGAAGATCTAGAGACAGGTAGGAAGTTATTTATTCTTAAAATAGAATAAACGCCCTTGTTTGAAGCTCCTGATATTCTTGTAAGTAGCTTGCCAGCACACCAGCAGTGAACAAGGTTCAGCCCAGTGTACATTACAACTACTGGCCACAATACCATTTTACAAACCTTTCATATCAAGTTGCTCTTCCGAATGCTTTAATGGGAAGTTAAAGCTACTTGGTTTTATAGAATTAACACTTCCTATCACTAACATTAAATGTTCACTTGTTTGCACTCTGAAAATTAGACTGGATTTGCCGATTTCCTATGGTACCAGCCAGACATTGCTCTTCAGACGTGACTAATCCTCAGCTCTGTGAAGTGTACAATCATAAGGGCAAATTCAGCGAGGTTGCCAGTCTTGTTGGATTTGAGCATCGGAGGAGGATTGAGCTGAAATAGATCCTTAGCACATTCACGTCTTCAGAGGGTCTAATTATCTGTCAGAGCAAGAGGGATAACAAAACCCTGACCATCAACATTAGAATTTGCTCGAAGGATTTTGTCTGAAACATGTTGGCTCACTGACAGGAGAAAGAAGCATCCAATGTTAAAAAACTAAGATTAAAAAATGAGAATGTCTGCAGTACATTAAATTGCAATTTTCAACAATACAAAAGTGGGAACAACATATGATTATTTTGAAGAAATTGATAAGTAATGAGCTAGCTAATTTAAAATTGAGTGTGCATAATGTTAGAAATTAATTCACCCTCCACTTAATTACTTCCTCTTGCACGTAAAGATGTTGATAAGAATAAAAAAAATGACTTCATAACTCTGAAAACCTTCTAGATTCTACGTTCAAGTAACAATGCAAAATATTATTTTTGATTTATGCCAAATGATTACTTCTCATAGAAGTAAACGGAACTGGATTTTGGAAGCAGTGTATAACATCCAGCTACTGCTATAGCCCATTGATAGTACGACTGACCGAAAACCATTATCTAGCCTCAGGACCGTAAAAGCAACAAATGAGACCTATCCAAGTCACTGGTCAGGTTTTGAGGCTGCGGTAGGGATTTTCCAATATAGGGAAAGGTTTTGAGAAAGAAATCATGTGGTTTCCCCTCCACCATAGCTGAGAGGCTCTCAACTCCATCTGTTCCAATTCTTGCATACCTCTTCTAACTTACTCTCCTCCAACCCGGAACAAGAGAAGAGATCCTCTTGTCCTCACCTCACCAAGCTGTACACTTGAGGGATCATCCTCCATAATTTGCAACACCTCCAATTTGCTACCACGTAATACATCTTGCCCTCCCAGTGTTCTGAAGAGACTTCCCTGTGGAACGTTTTTCCATTCCCACCAATAACCACTCCTCTGCTCATTATGCCTTCACATGCTACAGGGGATAACACTCCTGCCATTTTACCTCCTTCCTCTCTGCAGTCTAGGACTGCAATCCAATCACTCTTTCTGGATGAAGTGGCAATTTACTTGTGTGTCTTCCTACTTAGTGTTCTGTGTTTGATGATCCCCATGGTGTGCTCTCTCCAATGGAGAAACCAGATGCACATTGAGTCAGCAAGGGTGATACTGAGCTTCCGGGTTCCTGTCATGTTAAATGATGGAATCACTGAACCAATCACAAGGGTATCAAGGGTTTTGGCTTCCACCATTCTTTCAGGCAGCGAATTCCTGACCTTCACCATCCTTTGGATGGAAAAAACAATCCTCATCTCCCCTCTCATCCATCCACCAATTACTTTAAATCGTTGTCTCTTGTTCTTGACCCCTCTACTAAGGGTATTAATTCTATTAATGTCCCTCATCATTTTATACGTCTCTACGCTCAGCATCCTCTTTTTCAAAGAAGCCTCTCTAATCCTTCCTAATTTTCCAGTCCCACTGCATTTTCAAGATAAGTTTACTGTCATATGCACAAGTACATGTGTGCACAGGTGGAATGAAAAACTTAATTGCAACAGCATCACAGGCACATGGCATCAGATTAGCAACATTCACAAGATTCACAAGAGAAACATAGACATAAATTATACATATTTTTACAAGAAAGGACACAATTAGAACAAATAAAACAAAATCCATTTTCATGCAAAGTTATCAAAGTGGTCATAGTGTTGCTGCACTGATGTAGTGATTAGGATTGTGCAGGTTGGTTCAAGAACTGAATGGTTGAAGGGAAGTAGCTGTTCCTGATCCTGGTGGTGTGGGACTTCAGGCTTCTGTACCTCCTGCCCGATGGTAGCTGTGAGAAGATGGCGCAGCCCGGATGGTGGGGATCTTTGATGATGGATGTTGCCTTCTTGAGGCAGCACCTCCTGTAGGTACTACTGACGGTGGGGAGGGATGTGCAAGTGAATCATAAATCATTATTCTTTGTAAATCACCTCTGCACTCTCACCAGTGCAACCACGTCTTTCCCGTAATGGGCAGACCAAAACTGTTTGCAGTATCAAGCTATAATCTAACTAGAGTTGAATACAGTTCCAGCAAACCTCCTTACTCTTATATTTCATGTCTATTTCATACTCTATTGACTTGCCTAGCTACTTTCTGTGAATGTGCATTACAATGCCCTTCTATTCCTGTACACCACTCAATAGACTATCAATGATATTCTTTAAATTTAAATTTCTGTCCCCTCTGTTCTTGGCCTCTAAAGCTGTTCCAACAAAACTCAAGGAACAGCACCTCACCTCCTGACTAGATACAGGAAAGCAGCCAACATAGTCATTTGTTCCATTGGACAGGGGATACACAGCTTGAGAACACGTACCACTGGGCTCAAGGACAGGTTCTATCTCACTGTAATCAGACTCTTGAACGGACTTCTCATACGCCAAAGATGAACTCTTGATCTCCCAATCTACCTCGTCATGGCCCTTGCACATATATTTGTTTACCTGCACGGCACCTCTTCTGTAACTGTAACACCGTATTCTGCATTCTGTTTTTTTTCTTTCGTACTACCTCAGTGTACTTATGTATGGAATGATCTGTCTGGAGGGCACGCAAACAAAAGATTTTCACTGCATCTCGGTACATGTGGCAATAATAAATCAATTTCCAGACTCAGCACTGAATTCAATAATTTCAGATTCCTAGTCATTTCAATGTTTTTTTCTCATAGCTCCAGCATTCACTGTATGTTTGTTTTAATTTTGACCATTTCAGAGGTCATCTGCCTACTCATGTTTACATCTCCTCTCTTTTCTCTCACTTGCATTCAACTGTCTGCCCCATGGAAGACTCCTTCAGGTTCTCTATTTTTGTCCCTTTCGTAAACAAATGACAGAGTCATCGAGTCATACAGCACAGAAACAGGCCCTTTGGCCCAACTCGTCCATGCTGACCAAGATGCTAGTTCCATTTACCTGCATTTGGCCCATATCCCTCTAAACCCTTTCCTATCCATGAACTTGTCCAACTGGCTTTTAAATGTTATTGTACTTGCTTCAACCACTTCCTCCGGCAGCTCAGTCCATTTACTCAACACCCTCTGCGTGAAAAACTTGCTCCTCAGATCCACTATAAATCTTTCCCCTCTCTCTAGTTTCTGATTCCCTTTCCCTGGGAAAAAGACTGAGTGTATTCACACTATCTATGCCCCTCATGATTTTATACACTTTGTAAACGTCACCCCTCAGTCTCCTACATTGCAAAGGATAAAGTCCGAGGCTGCCCAACTTATAACTCAGACCCTTGAGTCCTGGCAACATTATCTTAAGACATAGAACATAGAACATTACAGCACACTACAGGCCCTTTGGCCACCATGTTGTACCAACATCTTATCCTGTTCTAATAGCTAACCATTCCCTCCCACAACTCCCTCCATTTCTTTATCATTCATGTGTTTATCTAAGAGTCTCTTAAATGTCCCTAATGTATCTGCCTCCACAAACTTTGCCGGCAGTGCATTCCACACACCCACCACTCTCTGTGTGAAAAATTTACCCTGACATCCCTCTTATATCTTCCTCCAATCACCTTAAAATTATGTCCCTTCATGTTAGCCATTGTCGCCCTGGGAAAAAGTCTCTGACTGTCCACTCAATCTATGCCTCTTATCATCTTGTACATCTCTATCAAGTCACCTCTCATCTTCCTTTTCTCCAAAGAGAAAAGCCCTAGCTCCCTCAACCTATCCTCATAAGACATTAGGAGGACATTAATGCAACTGTCGCAGTGTTTCTGAGAACGTTCACTTTAGATCAACAACACCAGAATGAATATTGAAGCATTGACAATGTTCCCCTTTGTGCATCAGAGTCAAGACAGTCACCTTGTTCATTTACATCAAGCCAGAATTAGAAGGTTGTTTTTAACTTGGTTTTATTAATGGTTGCTAAGTAATTAAAAGTAAGTGCTTTGTAACAATATGCGCAGAATTTCAAAGTGCATCCGAGCAGTTGGAAAACTGAACCCTGGGAACAGGTAGGAATTGAATTTCGTCTTAACACATACACCTACACATCAAACGTGAGTCTGCAGATTGACATTAACTGACAATTTGTATAGAAGCCCACAGACTTTTTTCTTAGGTTAATTAATTTCAGAATCACAATGCAAACACATTGAAGCTGGAACATTAACTCAAGATTTATTATGAGTTATTTAATTTCCTAAGTGAAAAATGGAATTAATCTTTATTTTGCAGCAAAGTTAGACATCAAAGAGCAAAGAACTGGAGGAACTTATAGTTAGGATATCCATGGGCATAGTTACTGAATTGCCAATCTTCAGTTACGTCAATGTACTTTTAAAAATCCATTTAGTTCTTGCCACTGTCCAGTTCTGCTGTGTTTTTTGATGTTATGGAGTCATGGAGTTATACAGCAAAGAAGCAGGCCCTTCGGCCCAACTCGTCCATGCTGACCAAGGTGCCTTCCTGAGCTAGTCTCATTTGCCTGTGTTTGGCACATATCCCTCTAAACCTTTCCAATCCGTGAATCTGTCCAACTGTCTTTTAAACGTTGTACCTGCCTCCACCACCTTTTCTGGCAGCTCGTTCCTTATACTCGCCACCCTCTTTTTGAAAAACTTGCCTCTCAGGTCCTGTTTAAATCTTTCCTTCTTATCTTAAACCTCTGCCCCCTAGATTTAGACTCCCATACCCTGGGGAAAAGACTATGTCCATTCACCTTATCTGTGCCCCTCATGATTTTATACACTTTTATGAGGTCACACCTCAGCCTCCTTCCCTCCAGGGGAAACAGTCCCAGCTGATCCAGTCTCTCCTTGTAACTCAAACCCTCCCGTCCCGGCAACATCCTCGTGAATCTTTTCTGCAACTTTTCCAGCTTAACCACATCCTTCCTGTAGTACGGCGACCAGAACTGCACATAATACTCCCAGTGCAGTCTCACCAACATCTTGTACAGCTGTAATATGACATCCCAATGCCCTGTCCGATGAGGGAAAGCACGGTATATGCCTTCTTCATCACCTCATCTACCTGTGTCACCACTTTCAGTGAACTATGTACTTGTACGCCAAGGTCCTCTGTTCTCCAACACTCCACAGGGCTCTGTCGTTCACAGTGTACAACCTGCCCTGGTTTAACTTCCCAAATTGCATCACTTCAAACTTGTCTGAGTTGAATTCCATCTGCCATTGCTTTGGACACTTTCTCAGTTGATCTAGATCCTATTATAACCTTAGACAAACTTCTTCACTGTCCACCACACCACCAGTGTTGGTGTCATTCACAAACTTGCTAATCCTGCCACCTATATTCTCATCCAAATCGTTAGTATAGATGATAAACAACAGTGGGCCCAGCACCGATCCCTGAGGTACACCATTAGTCGCAGGTCTCCAATCTGAGAAAGAACCCTCCACTCCACCCTCTGTATCCGTCCAACAAGCAAAGTTTGTATCCATCTGGCTAGCCCACCCTGGATCCCAGGTGATCTTACATTCCAGATCAGCCTACCATGCGAGACCTTGCTAAAAGCCTTGCTAAAGTCCATGTAGACAGCATCTACGGCCCTGTTCTCCATCAATCCTCTCAGTCACCTCTTCAAAAAACTCAATCACATTCAAGAGACATGATTTCCTACACACAAAGCCATTCTGAATATTCCTAATCAGTCCTTGCCTTTCCAAATGCAGATGGATCCTGTCTGTCAGAATCCCCTCCAGTAAATGTCCCACCACTGATGTTAGGCTCGCTGGCCTGTTGTTCCCTGGCTCGTCCTTGCAGCCTTCTTAAGTAAAGGCACATTGTTGATTGGTTTACGGCATAAAATAATTCACAGAATGATGTTGCTTGAAGATGTTAACATAAGAAGGAGGGGTTGGCCACTCAGCCCCTCAAGTGTTTTCTGCTATTGGGTAAGTTCATGGCTAGTCTGATTGCAATCTCTCCTCTGCATTTCCATCTATCTTCATAAACCTTCCAGCCCTTACTTATCAATATCTATCTACTTCTACCTCATAAGTATTCAAATACTCTGCTTCCACCAGCCTTTGAGAAAGAGGTTTAGAAAGATATGGGCCAAACACTGGCAAAAGGGATTAGCTTAGATGGGAAGTTGGTTGGCATGGATCAGTTGGGCTGAAGAACCTGTTTCTGTTTTGTATGACTCTATACATTAGGGTTAGGGTTAGGTTAATTTATGTTTTTCTTGTGAAAGCTGCTTACATGATGCAGTGTGCCTGTGATACTGCTGCAAGTAAGTTTTTCATTGCACCTGTGATTACATGTACTTGTGCATATGACAAAAAACTTGACTTTGACTTTGACTTCAATGACTCTGAGTCTAAGAGAGTTCCAAAGACTCACAAAACTCAATCACTTCACTCACAAAGAGTGAAAAAAAAGCTATATCTGTCTTAAGTTGGTAACTTCTTATTTTAAACAGTGACCTCTCTGAAGCAGCAGTGGGTTAATTGATTTTTGCAATCCCAGACAGTTTTTCAGCGTTATTTAGCGGCCAGCAACATTTGGTTAATTTTGCAGTGGATTAGGTTAAAATACTCTGGAGTTGTTACCTGATGACACATTTCCCCCAAAGCCAACATAACCAGTGCAAAACATTGCTATAACTTAAACACAAATTCTATCCAACACAAATCAAGTTGTCAGAATCTTTTTTTGAGCTAGTATTTAAAACATCATGTTAGAAATAGGGTTCCCAACTCCTCCTAAACACAAGGAGCAAATATTTTAGAACATAGAACATAGAACACTACAGCACAGTACAGGCCCTTTGGCCCACAATGTTGTGCTGACATTTTATCCTGCTTTAAGATCTTTCTAACCCTTCCCTCCCACATAACCCCCCATTTCTCTAACATTCATGTGTCTATCTAAGAGTCTCTTAAATGTCCCTAACATATCTGCCCCCACAACCTCTGCTTTTTGCGTCAGGATCTCCACTTGTGCCAAAGCAGAATCAGTTCTAATGTTTGGAAAGCTTATAGGTATTCCAAAGAGTGAGTAAATAAGAGGTGTTTACATCAGGCAAGCTTTACTTAATGTGTAGAGAATGACAAGAGAGCTTTGCCAATTTTGCATATTGTAAGAGGTGAACATTTTTCATTCCAACAACATTGTCAAATGACAGGTGAAGCAGTGTTGAAAATTCTGCATCAAAGTGATACTGAAAAGACAGTGGGTTAAGGACATTACATCACTTTTGTAAGTAAGAAGAAAGAATCTACTTTGCTCTGGCTGAAATGAACAGTAACCTCCGACAGAGGGTCAGTAACTAGAGGAAATAGAATTAAGATAATTGGCACCAAAAAAGCATTGAGGTGTTAATATTTTTTAACACCATGAATTGTTATGATGCACAATGCTAGGATGGAACCAGATTCAAAATTTACTTTAAAAGAAATTGTATAAATAATTGAAAAGAAAAAACAATCACAGGGTTGTGATATTGTGACAGGGCTAATGGCATTTTCACTGTAGGAAACAGGAATAGGAGCAAGTCAATAGGATCATGGCTGATTTTCTCCCCTCAGCTACACTTTCCTTCACTCCACTGATATCCCTTGATTCGCTCAAGATGTAAAAACCGATTGACAATTCCTTGAACGCTTCTGGTCAAGGTGAAATAGATATCATCATGGCTCATCAGGCAGTAGAATGAATCTTTGAAATTGCCAGCAAAAACATATTCTAATCTTGCATATACCATTGTGGAAACAGATTTCCTCTGAGTGTTGTGTGTTTAGAGCCTGAATATAAGATCCTAAATGGGTTAGCAGCCTCATTATACACAACTCACAGAGAAAACCTTCTCCCACATGTATGCTTTACTCCCTGCCTGCCTTTAAGGATTGTATTTCTTCTGTATTAAGTGAGCCAGCCTCTCCTCATTTCTCTGTGCTATATCAGTCCCTATCCATATTAACCTGAAGTAACTGTACATAATGGTCTGCATACACAACATTCATGCCACAATAATCAATGAATCACAAAGCCCAGAAGGAGCCCGTGTGGCTCTTTGTGCCAGCTCTGGGTCTTTGACAGAGTTCTTCAAATGATCCACTCTCCCAGGGCAGGCACGATGGTGTAGCGGTTAGCGTAGCACTATTACAGTGCCAGCAACCCGGGTTCAATTCCGGTCGCTGTCTGTAAGGAGTTTGTAGGTTCTCCCCGTGTCTGCGTGGGTTTCCTCTGGAGCTCTGGTTTCCTCCCACATTCCAAAGACCTACGGGTTAGGAAGTTGTGGGCATGCTACGTTGGCGCCCGAAAGCATAGTACTGGTATTGATATTGGTTTATTATTGTCACCTGTACCGAGGTACACTGAAAAGCTTATCTTGCAAACCGATCATACAGGTCAATTCATTACACAGTGCAGTTACATTGAGTTAGTACAGAGTGCATTGATGTAGTACAGGTAAAAACAATAACAGTACAGAGTAAAGTGTCACAGCTACAGAGAAAGTGCAGTGCAATAAGGTGAAAGGTCACAACATGGTAGATCATGAAGTCATAGTCCATCTAATTGTATAAGGGAACCATTCAATAGTGTTATCACAGTGGGGTAGAAGTTGTCTTTAAGTCTGGTGGTTCGTACCCTCAGGCACCTGTATCTTCTACCCGATAGAAGAGGAGAGAAGAGAGAATGTCCCGGGTGGGTGAGGTCTTTGATTATGCTGGCTGCTACACCAAGACAATGAGAGGTAAAGACGAGAGTCCAAGGAGGGGAGGCTGGTGTCCGTGATGCGCTGGGCTGTGTCCACTACTCTCTGCAGCTTCTTGCGGTCTTGGGCAGATCAGTTGCCGTACCAAGCCGTGATACATCCAGATAGGATGCTTTCTATGGTGCATCGGTAAAAGTTGGTGAGAGTCAAAAGGGACAAACCAAATTTCTTTAGCCTCCTGAGGAAGTAGAGGCACTGGTGAGTTTTCTTGACCATGGCTTCTACGAGATTTGACCAGGACAGGCTGTTGGTGATGTTCACTCCCAGGAACTTGAAGCTGTCAACCCTCTCGACCTCAGCACCATTGATGTAGACAGGTGCATGTACACCGCCCCCTTTCCTGAAGTCAATACCAGCTCTTTAGTTTTGTTGACATTGAAGGAAAGGTTGTCGTCATGACACCGTTCTACTAAGCTCTCTATCTCCTTCCTGTACTCCGACTCATCGCTGTTTGAGATACAGCCTACAACGACACTTGCGACACTTGTGGGCTGCCCCCAGAACACTCTACGCAAAAGGTGCATTTCACTGTGTGTTTCGATGTACATGTGACTAATAAAGAGATCTTATTTCTGCACAACCCTGTAATTTTTTATCTTTTCAATTATTTACACAATTTCTTTTAAAGTTAATTTTGAATCTGGTTCCACCCAAGTATTGTGCATTGTAACAATTCATTGAGTTAAAAAAAATCAACACCTCAATGCTTTCTTTGGTGCCAATTATCTTAATTCTATTTCCTCCAGTTACTGACCCTCTGTTGGAAGTTACTGTTCATTTCAGCCAGAGCAAAGAAGATTCTTTCTTCTTAATTACATTATCAGAATGCAAAGTGATGTAATGTCCTTAACCCACTGTACGTGCAGTGTCTCTTTGATGCAGAATTTTCAACACTGCCCCATCTGTCATTCTACAATGTTGCTGGAATGAAAAATGTTCAGCTCTTATGATATGCAAAATTGGCAAAGTTCCGTTGACATTCTCCACACATTACATAAAGCTTGTCTAATGTAATAACCTCTTACATTGAGGTCAGATAGAATGTATGTAAAGCTAGCTAAGTGTTCCCACATTGTAACAAGGTAAAATATCAACGCTGTGACTTACACTTAATGCTTAGCCTTACACAGGCAAACCATTTTTGCTATGTTTATGTTGAACTCCATCTGCAGTGACTTACACCCAGGGATATATATTCATTTAAGTGCGAGTTTAGCTATGAATAAGTAAATGGCAAGCACTGATGTCCCCAGATCATTAACCACTGATGAAGGAGAGGTGTGTAGTTGCTCATTGGGTAGTACTGTGGTCTCTCATTTGGAATGCTGTATATTGAAGCCTCACTCCAGAGATCTAAGTGCATTTTGGCTGATATCAATATAGCCCTGAGGGAATGATGTAATGTATTGGTATTGGTATTGGTTTATTATTGTCACTTGTACCGAGGTACAGTGAAAAACTTGTCTTGCATACCAATCGGACAGGTTAATTCATTACACAGTGCAGTTACATTGTGTTAGTACAGAGTGCATTGAGCTAGTACGGGTAAAAACAATAACAGTACAAAGTGTTACAGCTACAGAGAAAATGCAGTGCAGGTAGACAATAAGGTGCAAGGTCACAAGGTAGATCATGAGGTCAGTGTCCATCTCATTGTATAAGGGGACCATTCAATAGTCTTATCACAGTGGGATAGAAGCATCCTTAAGCCTGGTGGTATGTGCTGTCAGGCTCCTGTACCTTCTGCCTGATGGGAGAGGGGAGAAGAGAGAATGACCCGGGTGGGTGGGGTCTTTGATTATGCTGGCTACTTCACCAAGACAGCGAGAAGTAAAGACAGAGTCCAAGGAGTGGAGGCTGGTGTCCATAACACACTGGGTTGTGTCCACAACTCTCTGCAGTTTCTTGCAGTCCTGGGCAGAGCAGTTGCCATACCAAGCCGTGATTTATCCAGATAGGATGCTTTCTATGGTGCACCAATAAAAGTTGGTGAGTGTCAAAGGGGACATGTCGAAGAGGTCATAGAGTCATACAGCATGGAAACAAGCCCTTTCATGGCTCATCTAGTGCCATGTTTGGAACTCATGGGTGAGCACAAAAAGTCTTGCTATGGTATCTCAAAGAAAGCAGGAAAACTCACCAATCTCATCAGGATTAATTCCTCCACCATGAGCAATTTAAAATAAATAGAATATCTGTTCATGATCACATTTTTTAGAGTCATAGAATGATAAAGCATGGAAGTAGGCCCTTTGGCCCAACTGATCCATGCTGATCAAGTTGCCTACCTGAGCTCGTCCCTTTTTATTTGTGGGATCTTGTGTATAACACTGCTGGCACATTTCAAACATTATAGCGGTGACTTCAAAAGTTCATTGACTTAAAAGCTTATCGGCACCTCTCGAAGTTCTGAAACACACTACAGAAATGTATATCCTTTTGTAAATATTAAACTCTGCACCTTGACAGATTGACATTTATTCTTTCACAATTAGTGGGATTTTTCTACCTGCAAATTACCTATGCATTTACCACCTTGCAACAGTGACTGCACTTCAAACATGTTGCTTTGGTTGCAGAGTATTTGGGTGTGAACTGAGGGACAGTAACCTGGAGGGTCAGTATCAGTGCAAGATTGTTCATTATTTAACAGGAGTTTCTTTTGTTAACAGCTTGGATGACCTGTCCTGGGCCCAGCGCACAGATGCAATCATAAGGAAGGTGCGCCAGAGTCTTTACTTTCTTAAGAGGTTAAGGAGGTTCAGATTGTTGCCAAACAGTCTAACAAACTTCGACAGATGTACTGCTGAAAGTACCCTGACTGGTTGCATCATGGCCTGGTACAGCAATTCAAATGCACAGGAATGTAAAAAGCTGCAGAGAGTAGTGGACTCTGCCCAATGCATCACGGGCACATCCCTCCACTCCATCGGTGGTATCTACAGGAGGTGGCTGCCTCAAGAAGTCAACGCCTATCATCAAAGATCCCCAACATCCGGGCTGTGCCATCTTCTCACAGCTACCATCAGGCAGGAGGTACAGAAGCCTGAAGTCCCACACCACCAGGTTCAGGAACAGCTAGAACATACATAGAAAATGTACATACATATATATGCTGCTATGTGCCTGTGATGCAGCTGCAAGTAAGTTTTTCATTGCACCTGTGCATACATGGACTTGTGCATGTGACAATAAACTCAACTTTCACTTTGACTTTGAATGTGATTAATTAAACATTAGGTTGAACGTGGGATTGCCTGGTGAAATAGGATGAGCGGCTTCCAGGAAGCAAGAAGTTTCAGGGCATATTTTCAGGCTCAGGAAATGGGCATGGAGATGGTGGATGGAATACAATGTGGAAAGATGTAAGGTCATCCACCCTGGTAGATAAAATAGAAAAGTGGAATATGTTTTAAATGATGAGAATTGAATCATGCATGAAAGTAGTCATTAAATTTACCTGGAAATGTTACTTCTGGCAAGCTTTCTGACTTCCATTCATCAGTTCATAGAGCGTACAGCGCAGAAACAGGCCCTTCAGCCCATCAAATCCATGCTGACCTTTTTGCCCAGCTACACTAATCCCATTTGCCTGCATTAGGACCGTATCCACCTATGCCTTGCCTACTTAAGTGTCTGTCTAAATGCCTCTTATATGTACTAATTGCATACAATTCCACTACCTCCTCTGACAGCACGTTCCAGATATCAACCACTCTCTGTGTAAAAAACTTAGATCCCCTTTAAAAATGCTTCCTCTCACCTAAGAACGGTGCCCTTTTTGTTTTTGATACCCCTACCATGGGAAAAAAGATATTGTCTATCTACCCAGTCTGTGCCTCTGATAATCTCACATGCTTCGATCAGGTCAGACCTCAGTCCCCTTTATTCCAGATGATGGGGAGTTTTCCTTAGTTTGAAATGAAGCAAGATAAATGATAGAAAACCATTCCAAAAACTGATAATTTCATGCAAATGGACTGAAACATCAGTGAAGTGAGTCTGGTTAACAACAAACTTTGGAAAAACTTATCAACATTCAGGAGCAGGCGAATATGAATCCTGGAACATGACCTTCTGAGGGCTCCTTAAAACCAATGAGGATGTGGATAAATTAATTTATATATATCAGTTATTGAATGCCAAACAAAAGCAAAAGTTTCAATTGAAAAATGGCACACATCGTTACTTGGGGACACTGCAACAGGCAGTGAATTTCAATCGTGACAAATGTTTGCAACTTGGACTTATTCAGGCTTTCTTTCAAAAACATCAGTTAGCTCACTGTTGCTCCCAACTGTGCTATTTCAAGGTTGCCAGCAGTTCGGTTGAGTAACACTCAACAAACATTCTCTATTTTCCAGTGCGGCACAGACTAATCCTTGCATTCCAAAAAGGTGTGAACATGGTAAAAATTGAACAGTAACAAAGATAATATTGCACCTGAGCTTTCCTTATAGTTTTGTAAGGTTTTCTGGCACAGAACAGTTCAAAAACTTTTGATATAAAATGTGAGATGAACTGTGAAGGGCAATGAAAATGTATGGAGGAGATGACTGTAATTATTACTGAGAGTAAATCTATTAATAGGCAGAGATCTTTAAGTCTGTAATGTAGGCTGAGGCACAAAGTATGTTAATATATTTGTTAGACTTTCAAATAAATGCAACTTTTATTTTGCTTTGTGTTTTTTTGTTCCGTTGTTCCATGGGGTGCTGTTATGATACTGAAACAGTAAACCAGAGTTTAAAGATAAAGTAACTCGAAGATTTTTTTTCTCTCATAGGGAGAGAGATGAACAACAATCTTATTTCGTTCTTAAATGTTATCCAGATATTTGACAGTCTAGGTTCCTAGTTCAGTACCATAACAACACGAGCTTGTGGAACAATGGAACATAGAACACAGAACAATGCAGCACAGGAACAGGCTCTTTAGCCCACAATGTCTGTGCTGACCACGATGCTAATTTAAACTTCAAATCTGCCTGAGAATGGTCCACATCCCTTCATTCCTTGCCTGTTCACGTGGCCTGTGTAAATGCTTCTTAAATGTTGCAAATTGTATCTGCTTCCAGGCACCTAACACTCTCATTGTACAAAAAAACTTACCACGTAAATCCCTTTAAGCTTTCCCCTTCACACCTTAAACCTATGCCCTCTAGTATTTGACATTTCCACCCTGGGGGAAAAAAAATCTCTAAACTATCTACCTGTCTATGTCTCATATAAATTTCTGTCAGGTCACCCCTCAGCCTCTGATGCTCCAGAGAAAACAATCCAACTTACTAATCAGCCCACCTACATCATTGTCCAAATCATTCATATATATCACAATACAGAGATCCCAGCACTGATCCTTGCAGAACACTATTAGTCACAAGACTTCCAGTCAGAATAACACCCCTCCAACACTAACCTTTGTCTTCTATGGCCAAGCTAATTTTGAATCCAATCTACCAAGTCTCCATGGATCGCATATGCCTTAATCTTTTGGATCAGCCTCCCATAAGGGGACCTTACTGAAAGCTTTTGTAAAGTCATGTATACAACATCCACTACCCTACACTTTGTCACCACCTGAAAAGGTAAAAAGAAAAGTGAAATCTTTGCTTATCTGAAATTCTAATAAAAAAAACGTACTTTACCAGATAAGCCTACATTATAGACTTGAAGATCTCTATCCATTAACAGATGCAGCCTCAGTAATAATTTCATCTATACATTTTATTTGCTATTCCTGGTTCATATCACATTTTATATCAAAAGCTTCTGTTCTTTAGTTGCAAAAGGTATAAATACAGTAAATTTAGGTGCAAATGCTTTCTGCTTGCAAAAGTTCAGGTGCAATTTTACTTTAATTTTGATAACCTCAGAAAGATTGTTTAGCAGTGATTTAAATGAGATCGTAAATATTTTTCAGCGGTTTAGTAGGATTGAATTTACTTCAAAAAGAGCTAGTCTCAGTAATAGTAGCTATGAAACAGCAGTATTGCAATAAACGCCCTTGTGGCCCACTATTGTGTTTCAGGGAGTGGAATCTGTTGTCTTTATCCAGTCTATAGGTGAACCCCCGTTGCTTTCCGAGAAATCGGTATGGATTGTGATTTTCCGTGATGCAAAGCTGCATCATCTGTGCATGCATTGAGAAATGTTGTGTTTTTTTTTCACATAAATGCTGTAAGAGCAAACTTAATTCTATATCTCAAATCTTTGGGTAGTGGTTTGTGAATTCTGTAAGGACGAGTATCTGTCACCCAAATGGCTGTAATGTGGGGTAACTTCAAACCAATATCCTCTTAATTGCTTCCTCATTTCAAGGGTGATTAGAGATGGACAATAAATGTGGATATTGTCAGTGAAGTCCATTCTTGTGAAGGGTGTAGTTAAAAAAAAATTAGGAGGAGATCACAACCATGGGTGATAAATAAAAGAGTGTCACCAACAACACTGATAAGGGGTTCAGGGAAAAAAACATCTTTACCTCCAAAGATTGGTGATTTATGGAACTCATTATCGTCAGAAGTAGTTTGGATGGTAATTAGTAATTGGTTTATTATTGTCACATGTACTGAGATACAATGAAAAGCTTTGTTTTGCATGCCATCAAGATCTTTTCAAACATAAGTAAATCAAGGTAGTACCAAGGGAAAAGCAAAAACAGAATGCAGAATATAGTGTTACAGTTACAGAGAAAGTGCAGTGCAGGTAGACAAATTAAGTGCAAGGGCCATGACAGGGTAGACTGAGAGATCAAGAGTTCATCTTTATTGTATAAGACGTCCATTCAAGAGTCTGATAACAGCAGGATAGAAGCTGTCCTTGAGCGTGGTGTTACATGTTCTCAAATCTTCTGCTTGATGGAAAGTGGGAGAAGAGAGAATGACTGGGGTGAGAGGGGTCCTTGATTATGTTGACTGCTTTCCTGAGGCAGCGGGAAGTACAGACAGAGTCAATGGAGGGGAGTCTGTTTCTTTGTGATGGACTGAGCTGTGCCCACAACTCCCTGCAATTTCTTGTGGTCTTGGGCAGAGCAGTTGCCATTCCAAGCCATGCTGCATCTGGATAGGATGCTTTTTATGGTGCATCTATAGCATTTGGTGAAGGTCACTGGGGACATGCTGAGTAGATCTGTTGAGAGCAGTTTGAAAAGAGTACTCTGGAGCTATCTTGTCTCGATAAAGATGAATAGTATTTAAGAAAAATACTGGATAAATAGATAAAGAAACGAAGGAATGACAATGCAGAGATTGATGAAGGAAGGAGGGATGAGGCTCAAATGGAGCATAAACTCTGCTGCAGTTACTGTACTCTTCCCAGTTCATTATTTCCATAATATTGTGAGCAAACACATTTTAAAATTTAAGTCATCCCACATGATGTCCATCCAGTGAAATTTGGCCCATATCATTAACTTTTGACATAAAGCACAATTTTGTTTGTCCCATCTTATAAATACATTTATATCTAATCACATCTTCACGAAGAGCAGCTGTCAGCTGTACATAATGATGGTGTGAGTCATAGACAAAGAACATATGGGCTGGAGGCAATGATGACAATCATTTATTGAGTGACACAGGGTTCAATTTTGTGGAGACAAGCAGTGCCTGTTCTGAGCAGTGGAGGCTGCAGCAGGTGCAGATGTCTCCCTTTTGACTGTAACTTGCAATGACTCAATTAGAGTGCTGCTCAGTTTTTGATGGTATTCCCAATGGCGTGGCAGGGTCAAGGCAAGGTTTGGAGAATTTCATGTCTAGAACTAACTTCAAGCTTCAAGTTCCTTGGTATAAATATCACCAACTTGTCCTGGTCCAGCCATGTAGACGCTACAGCCAAAAAAACACACCAACGCCTCGAATTCCTCAGAAGGCTAAGGAAAGTTAGCATGTCCCCAATGACCCTCACCATTTTACAGATGCACCATAGAAAGCATCCTATCCAGATGCACCATGGCTTGGTATGACAACTGCTCTGCCCAAGATTGTTAGACATTCCATAGTTGTGAACACAGCCCAGTCCATCTCAGAAACCAGCCTCCCCTCCATGGACTCTGTCTACACTTCCCGCTGCCTTGGGAAAGCAGACAGCATAATCAAAGACCCCGCCTACCCTGTTCATTCTCTCTCCTCCCCCATCCCATCAGGTAGAAGATACAAAAGCTTGAGAATGTGTACCACTTGGCTCAAGGACAGCTGCTATCCTGCTTTTTAAGGACTCTTGAACGGATCTTTTATATGATAAAGATGAACTCCTGATCTCTCAATCTACCTCATCATGGCCCTTGTACCTTATTTATCCACCTGTACTGTACTTTCTGTAACTGTAACACAATTTTCTGCATTCTATTATTGTCTTCCTTTTGAACTACCTCAATGTACTAATGTCATAGAGCAATATACCATGGATAAAGTGCCTTCGGCCCAATGAGTCTAGTCCATGAATATATGGAATGTATGAAATGATCTGTCTGGATGGCATGCAAACAAAAGCTTTTCACTGCATCTTGTGACAATAATAAACCAATACCAATACCAACTTGTCTTCTCCCTTTGTCAGTTCTGATAAACGGGCTTTTACCTGAAACATTAGCTGTTTCTATTTCCATAGGTGTTGCTTGACCTGCTGAGTTTTTCCTGCATTTTCTGTTTTTATGTTCATTAGATGGATGCTTATGGGAACACTGAATTAACCTGGTAGATTACTTATATACTAGCGCAAGGTGGGAGAGGTAATGAAGGAAGGAAATCAATCCAATTTCATCAGAGTAATGACCGAGTAAAGCTTTTGTGAAAATGACCTCAGGCTTAAATAGTGAATGATCTGAGATGAAGTAATTGGCTCCAACTCATAAATGTTGGTTCATTTTGGGCTGAGCCAATGCATATTTGGAACAAGAATCAAATGATTGGATTGAAAGTTCTGATTTATCACCTTCAAGATTACAACAATGTGTACATGAACAAAACTAAATGATCTACGAGCTCTAGTCTTTCCAGTATTCACCATTCTGTCAGAATCTTGTTCAAATCTCCTCTCCTGGTACATTAAACCCTCAATCTCCTTCCGACCCTTCATGTGAATTGATCTTCAGCAATTGATCTTCATCTTGGATGGTCCCTCAAGACTGACGATGACTTGCATCTACTCCAATATTGTGGTTCTAAGGTCAGTGCTGAGGCCAATGTGAGACCTGTAAACACGGCCCCAGTTGGGGCAAGAGGTGCCTGATGGGTTGGCTGGGTGGGAAGTCTGTGATGTGGTCTACTGCTTCCATGGCTATCACACGATTTCTTTGTGTTTCCAACTCATGGGCTTTATGTTCCCAATACCATCCCAAATCCTCCCCTTGCACTTTGAGCGGTCATGAGCCAGGGATTCCCAAGACTATATGGGAATTCTACAGATATTCAAGGAAGCTTGAACATATATCTTTTTCACTGACCACCCCACCCCCAGAAATAATTGGTAAATTGGTCTATTATTGTCACATATACAAAGTACAGTGAAAAACTTTGTTTCACTTGCCATCCATACAGATAATTTCACCACATCAGTACATTGAGATATTACAAGAGAAAAGCAATATCATAATGCAGAATATAGTGTTACAGTTACAGAGAAAGTGCAGTGCAGACAGACAATAAGGTGCAAGGCCATGACAATGTGGATTGTGAGGTCAAGAGTCCTTTATGTTAGCTTATCTTTGTCATGTTTGGAATGCACTGTGCTTCTGTTGCAAAAAGTTAATTTTCATGGCACTTATACCCTGTGTATATATGCCCATAACAATGAACTTGAACTTGGCTTCCTGTGACAAAGCATTAACTGTTTATGGAGTCTTGTGTCAGGCATGTGAACAATATGGAGCCAAAAAAAAGCTGCTGGAGGAAGTCAGTGGGTTGAGCAGCCTCTCTGGGAGGAAAGGAATTGTCGACATTTGGGATCAAGACCCTACATCGGGACGTGGAACATTCCTTGTTTCAAACCACCTCTGGTACCACTCCCCAACTCTTACTCCATTACATCAACGACTGCATTGTTGTTGCTTTTATTTTGTGAATATACAAAAGTTTATTCACTAAAAACACTACGAATGACATACAGTGTAAAAACTAGGGCAACTATTACAAGAAAAAGAACTACACAGACGCATAACTACATCAGAGAACGCTAACTGAACTAGTGCAAGATGCACTACTTCAGATAAGAATCTCATTTACACCATCCATGACACACGCGATCCCCTGGGGGGCCCACCGATCGTGGAATTCACCCAGGGTGCCTGCGGATTATTGCTGCTTCCTGCACCCACGTGGAGTTCATCAATTTCATCACCTTTGCGACTACTTGTGTCTCCATGTGGACAATGTGGTCAGACCTGTGTAACAAACTGAGTAGAACTGCGGATTGCCGGGGATTTTGTCCAAGTGTTGGTTCACTCTTCCTTCTCGTCAATTTGGAGGGTTTTGCAGGGATAGCCTTTGTTGTACCTTTCCTGTGCTGTAATATCTGTCATAGGTAGTCCGGGTCTCAGAAGCAAAGAGAAGTGCTCATTGTTCCTGGGAGACCATAAGTTTGACGCCGAGTCTGAAATCTTGAACCTCAAGCACTTTTTCTCACTTAGTGTTGACGCACTGAAGTCAACGGTGAACCTCATCACCCATGTCCGTCTTTGTCAGGAGGTGGCTCTGGAGATATGAGAGATGTTTCATGTTTTTCAGGATCTCAGCGTGAGTCTTTATTGCCAGACGTCAGTGTTGTGCAGTGGAAAGTAGGTTTGCAGAGGACTTCTGCCCTTTGGATCAAAAAACAAACTGCTGGAGGAACTCAGTGGGTCCAGCGGCATTTGTGGGGGAGAAAAGGATAGTTGACGTCTCAGGTCAAGACCCTTCATCTGCGCTGCCCTTTGGATGTTGGGTGTAAGGCCCATCCTCCTCTGTGCTCCAGTGAATAAGTCAACAATGTCATGGAGTTTTTTTACCAAGCGCCTGCAAATACAAGCTTCATCTACACACTCCAGCTTAATGACTGAAATTCAGGTGATCTTGGCGCTGGAGCGTAGTTGCCATGGATTGAACAATTCCCATTATTTCTAAAGAGTAGCTTCACTTCCACAGGAGGTTTTTGGGAGGTAAGGAGCTGCATTCTCTGAGTAAGAGTAAAAAAGTGTTGGGTCAATGATTCAACATTGTTTTACTCTGGTCTGTTCTGAACCCATTGTTTATGATCAATCATGGCTTGCTTGCAATCATGAAGCAAGTGTAAGATGGAGATGAATTTCTATGCACAACCAAGTTTGAGCAGAGTGCATTCTTTCCTGCATTATGGAGTCAAGAGCTACAATGAGATTGGAGAGAAGCCAGGATCTGGTGGTTGTCCAGTTCCCTGCATTTCTCTTGGAGTTGTTAGGTGCTGAAGATCACGTCCACACTCCCACTAGAGCAATTTGGGGAGCAGCTCTTTGGCTACTGGGAGGAGGGTGATTGAAGAGAACTATTGGTGGTTTAATTGGTGATGTGGTGGACAATGAAGAAGGTCATCTAAGGTTAAAACAGGATCCAGATCAACTGGGAAAGTGGGCCGAGGAACGGCAGGTGGAATTTAATTCAGACAAGTTTGCGGTGATGGAGTTATGAAGTTAAACCAAGGCTAGACATACACAGTATGGGGAGTGTTGTAGAACAGAGGGACCTAGGGGCACAAGTATATAGTTCCCTGAAAGTGGTGACACAGGTAGACAAGGTGGTGAAGAAGTCATTTGGCACCCTTGCCTTTATAGGATGGGTCACTCAATACAAGAGTTATGGCATCATATTACAGCTGCATAGGACATTGGTGAGACTGCACTTGGAGTATTGTGCGCGGTTCTGGTTGCCATACTATAGGAAGGATGTGATTAAGCTAGAGAGGGTGCAGGGTGCAGATTCACAAGGATATTGGCAAGACTGGAGGGCTTGGATACACTGGGACTGTTTTCCTTGGAGTGATGGAGCCTGAAGGGCGATCTGATAGAGTATAGAACATCATGAGGGGCATAAATAAAGTGGATGGTCACAGTCTTTATCCCAGGGTTGGAGAGTCTAAAATTAGAGGACATAGGTTTAAGGTGAGAGGGGAAAGATTTAAAGGGGAACTAAGGGGCACAGAGAGTGGTGGGAGTATGGAAGGAGCTGCCAGAGGAAGTGATAGAGGCAAGTACAATTACAACATTTAAAAGACACTTGGACAGGTACAGGGATAGGAAAAGGTTTAGAGGGATATGGGCCAAATGCAGGCAAATGGGTCTAGCTCAGGAAGGCATCTTGGTCAGCATGTACAAGTTGGGCCGAAGGTCCTGTTTTCTTGCTGTATAACTTTATGACTCAGTGACTCTAACCTCAGAATATAATTGATACGAAAGCTAATGTCCACTGACTTCTTGAATATTTTGTATATAACCTATTTGAATGCACAGTATGTACAAAGTTGCATTACACGAAATAACCAGACTCAGTTCACTCCATACATAATTTTTAGCTGTGCTATTGTAACCATCTGTCAATTGCCAATTTTATTCATCTCATTAGAAAAAATGAGGGCAATGACAAATGATTCTCCTGATTTTAAGAGATCGACTGGAACAAGTATCATCATCTGATAACAACAAACAATCTGCTGGAGGAACTCAGTGGGTTGAGCAGCTTCTCTGGGGGGGAAAGGAATTCTCAACGTGAGAGTGGAGAGAGGAGATAGTAGGAGAAGGAGAGCGGTGAGAAAGGATTCTGAGGCGACTGGAGGACAGAGGAGGGGTGTAAGATGACAGGCACGTAGTGCCAGGAAGGGGAGGGGAGCGGGGGTGGAGTTGGAAGACAGGAGCAGGTGAATGATGGATGGAGGCAGAGAGAGAGAGAGAGAGAGAGGGAGGGAGGGAGAGAGGGAAAAGGGTACAAAGAAAACAGATGGGGCAAGGTGGGGGCAGGGGAGGGTGAAGATTGGAGACAACTACCAGTGCTGGATTTGGATAAGTCATGGAGTACTACAACACAGCACCAGGCCCTTCGGCCCATCTAGCCCATGCCAGCGTGATCTTCTGCCTTGTCCCATCTACCTGCACCTGGACCATATCCCTCCAAACTCCTCCCATCCATGTACCTATCCAAACTTCTCTTAGGTGTTACAATTGAACCTTCATCCACCACTTCCGCTGGCAGCTCGTTCCACACTCGCACCACCCTCTGAGTGAAGAAGTTCGCCCAGGTGGAATATAAGACCACAATTTGTATAACTTGTATTGCTATAAGCGAGAGAGAGAGAGAGAGAGAGAGAAAGAGAGAGAGAGAGAGAGGAGAGAAAAAGAGAGAGAGAGAGATTGTTTAACTAAGTCTGCTCTGACTTGGAGATTCTGACTATTCACAAATCTATTGTGTTCAAACTATGATGTCTGATGTTTAAAACCAAGTCTAATGGTCAGAAGTTGTTCAGTTAAGATCATTAGAAAAGGACCTCAGCCATCCACCAGACAAAGAGCTACTGTGATGGGAACACCACTGTGTTTCTGCGGGCCAGGTTTATTTATATATGGCATATCGTTATTTCAATAAAGGAACACAAGCGGCAAAGTCTTAACATTTGTGTTTTCCCACTTGAAATGTTACCCCACTGTGAATATACAATTCCATTGAAACTGGCATCTCATTTGAAACCCTAATGTTAGGGTAACCCCAGTCTAACTATTGAAATTATGTTTGACCACCTGGAATTCAATCAAAATTATGCAGCATTCATTTTATAAGTTTGTAAAACTGTATCAAATGGCTGACATAGATAACAGAGAGGAAACAGGAGAGAGCTGAAGTACTGTTTGGGCTAATGTCCCATCACATCTTACTTCATCTCATGCTATCAACATATATTATCTCCTTATCCTTAATGTACGTATCTCAATTTCTGCCTTAATGCTTCTGCTAGTTTCTTACTTCACTTTTGTGAGTTCCACACTGTACTCTTGCTTTCAATGTTTTGGGATCTTTATCTTTGGTAATGACACGTCATCATTGTTTTAAGTGCAACCTTTCCATTTTGCTCTTTTGATGGGAATCTCCATGAACTAATCCAATCAAAAGTTGAGTGAACTTTTGTTTTTTTTAAGTGATATTTAATATAATGTCATCTGGATGCACATGACAACTTTACAGAATTACAATGGCATGGCAATGTTAATTTTTAATGTTGCGTTATACTTAGCTGTAAGTTATGTCAAAATTATTAAGTATTTATAACACTGAAGACTATTTTGGGTTCCATGCTACATAAAAAGGACCTGGAACTGCTTCAGTAATATCTGCATGATAAGTAGCAGAATTGTGATGTTATAGGTTTGAGTAAGCCTCCCCTCCTGGGACTCTGCCTTTACCTCTCGTTGTCTTGGTGAAGCAACCAGCATAATCAAAGACCCCACCCACCCAGGACATTCTCTCTTCTCTCCTCTTCCATCGGGTAGAAGTTACAGGAGCCTGAGGGCACATACCACCAGACTTAAGGACAGCATCTACTCCACTGTGATAAGACTATTGAACGGTTCCCTTATACAATGAGATGGACTATGACCTCACGATCTACCTTGTTGTGACCTTGCACCTTATTGCACTACACTTTCTCTGTAGCTCTGACACTTTACTCTGTACTGTTATTGTTTTTACCTGTACTACATCAATGCACTCTGTACTAACTCAATGTAACTTCACTGCGTAATGAATTGACCTGTACAATTGGTTTGTAAGACACGTTTTTCACTGTACCTCGGTACAAGTGACAATAATAAACCAATACCAATACCAATACCAATAAAGATTAAACAGGCAGGAGCACTTTCTTTTCAGCAAAAGCAGGACTGTGGTTGAAAATTCTCAATGAATTCTGAATTAATAGGGTAGATGTGATGAAGATCCATTTCCACTGGAACTGGGAAATAAATACAAGGTTTTATTTAGTTCAGGGGCATCGATGACAAGTATAGTATTTATACCCATTCCCCAATTGCCTTTGCAAAGGTGATGATGAGCCTCCTCCTCAAACTGTTGTCATCCTTCTAGTGAAGGTGGTCCCACAGTGTTGTTGGATAGGGAGTTCTAATATTGAGATCCAGTGACATTGAAGGACCAGGGTATGTTTCTACGTCAACATGTCAGTAAATGTCACTGGGCAAAGATACTGCCTTACCTGCCCTGTGCTTTCAGTACTTCTTGCTTTTGTTTCAAGTTTTCTGTATCTGCAGCATTTTGCATTAATTATTATGAAGTCGAATTAGAGTCATAGAGTTATGCAGCACTACATCAAGGAAACAGGTCCTCCGACCCAACTGATCCATGCCAATCAAGATGCCCATCTAAGCTCGTCTCACTTTCCTGTGTTTGGCCCATACCTCTATTAACCTTTCCTATCCATGTACCTGTCCAAATTAGTAAGTGCATCAAAGATTGCGGGGAAAAAGGCAGGAGAATGGGGCTGAGAGGGAAAAATAAATCAGCAGACTCGATGGGCCGAATGGTCTAACTCTGCTCCTATTTCTTATGGTCCTTTGGTCTAAATGTCTTTTAAATGTTGTTATGGTACCTACCTCAACCATTTCCTCTGGCAGCTTGTTCCATATAAGCGCCACTCTCTGTGTGAAAGAGTTGCCCTCAGGTCCCTTTTCAACATCTTCCCTCTGACCTCAAACCTATGTCATCTAGTTTTTGTCTCCCTTTCCTTGGGAAAAAAGACTATGTCTTTTGACCTTATCTATGTTCCTCATGATTTTCTGCACCTCTAAAAGGTCTATAATGACTTGGAGGAGAACTGAAAGTGGGATTGTCTCAGTCACCTGCTGACCTTATCCTTGTCAAGTGAGCTGCTATCGGCATAGCCCAGCTGAGCACCTGCAATGCATTTTGCAGGTGGCACACACTGGTAGTTGGTGAAATGATTGTTTAGGGTTAGGGTGATGGGGTACTGATCAAGTAGACTGTTTTGTTCAGGTGGCTACTAATCAGGTCAGTAAGGAGTTCATGAGAAATTCTTTACTCAGAGAATGGAAAATCGAGGAATTTGCAAACCACATGTTCAAAGAATTCCATTGTGCCACACATATTAAGATGGTGCTGAAGAGTGGTATATTACATTTAATATAATTGTTCTACTCTTTTAAATCTCAATTCTATGACTTTAAGAATTACTAGCAATGTTCTCTTAAATCTACTACGGGTGTGGTGATCTTCCGACCACCAAGAGCTCATGCACTTTATTTGTCAACCTGCACTGCACTTTCTTTGTAACTGTAACACTATATTCTGTTTTCCTTTTTACTACCTCGATGTACTGATGTGGAGAATGATCTGTCTGGATGGCATGCAAACAAAAGCTTTTCACTGTATCTCAGTGCATGGGACAAGAATAAACCAATACCAATACAAATGTGGAATGCACTAACACAGTGAGTGCCTGGGAGGCCTTACACAGATGCACTTAAAAAGAATCTAAACAAGTATTATAAATATATCAGCCAGTGTCTCCACAACAAGGAGATTCTGCATTCCTGGTGATTGAAAATCCTAAACAGGTACCTGCTGCTTGTCCCTCAGCAGAGATATTAACAATTCCTTGCTTAATACAATTCCAAATAGCTTTACCTTAGTTTTGGTATCAGCCTGTGTTTATATCTGTGACCACTTCTTATCTTCTTTAACCAACTTTCTGTGGCTTTCCTTTTCGTTCTGTTTTCCTTTTGTTTGCACATCTACCAAAATAAACCATCCAGAACACTCAGTCCACTCACTTCACATGTCCAACAGTAAGTACATGAGGAACAGAAGGATATGCTGACAAGATTATATAAAAGATGGAGCAGAAACTTCTGAGCAACATAAACAAATGTGTTGAAGGACATTTTTTCTGTTTAACGAATTCTATCTCATTCAAGATAATTTCAGTAATAAATATCTTACCATGCATAACATAACATATGCACAGCATAATATATGTTATGCTGACATAACAGAACCAGCATAATCAAAGACCCCACCTACCCGGGTCATTCTCTCTTATCTCCTCTTCCATCAGGCAGAAGATACAGGAGCCAGAGGGCACGTACCACCAGGCTCAAGGACAGCTTCTATCCCACGGTGATAAGACTATTGAACAGTTCCTTTATACAACGAGATGGACTCTGACCTCACAATCTACCTTGTTGTGACCTTGCACCTTATTGTCTACCTGCACTACACTTTCTCTGTAGCTGTGACACTTTACTCTGTACTGTTATTGTTTGTGCCTGTACTGCCTCAATGCACTCTGTACTAACTCAATGTAACTTCACAGTGTAATGAATTGACCTGTATGACTGGAATGCAAGACAAATTTTTCACTGTACCTCGGTACAAGTGACAATAATAAACCAACACCATTACCAATACCAATAACTGACTGTCTGCCAAAATCAATAATGGTAGATTATACAGTCCATTTTTAATTAATTTTTGGAATGTGGGTATCACAGGCAAGGTCAGGATTCTTTGCCGTAAGTGGTTGACTAAAGTAGGTGAGCAGTTTTCTTGATCCATTTCAATCCTTCTGGGGAAGGCATTCCCACTGTTGTTGGGCAGAGAGTTCCAGGGCTTAGAAAGAACACTGATACATTTTGGTATTGGTATTGGTTTATTATTGTCACTTGTACCGAGGTACACTGATACATTTTCAAGTCAAGGCTGTGTTTGGCTTGAAAAGGGAACTTAAAAGTGGTGATGTCTCATCAGAAATACAGACACTGACCCACAATTCTCAAGTGTCTGAAATCAGAGGTTTCTCTGTGGAAAAAAAAGGCTGATAGAGTCTTGGAGTCAGAGTTATACAGCATGGAAACAGGCCCTACGGCCAAACTGGTCCATGCCGACAAAGATGCCCCATTCAAGCTGGTCCCATTTGCCAGGCTGATGATAAATATCACTGTCTGATAGAGCTGCCAAAATTATAATGATATGAAATAATCATCATAATAGTCCAGAGATGTGCCCTGTCAATAACTTACAAATAAGGTACGACCTCTGGAAGTGAATCTGGTCTTTGCTTGCTCTGACATTTCGGTTTTCAATAGAATCTGATACAAAAGAAGATGAGTTTGATCTGCCGGTGAATTAATCTATAAATGATATATGGCACTGCCATGACCCACAGCATTGGCTGCCACACCTATACAAGTCATGCTGCACTGACAGAAATGCTTTAAATTATATACAGTGGTTCAATCATCAAATGAGAACAGAACTGACTGTAGAAGCCATCTCAGTGACACTAAATGTCCTTATGAGAGAGAAAGATTGCATTTAACCGCCAATCTCCTTACAGTACAGAAGACATACCAGAGAGCATTAAAAAATGTAGAAAAAGGCAGTCAATGCAGTTGGCATAGGCAGAAAGAAAAACAATGGTGTTAATTGCAAATCTTTGCTGTAGATTTATTTCTGAGTGCTGGAATTTCAAGTTGAATGCATATTATAATGCTGATGTCTGGCACACAAGAGTGTGCATAACTTGACATGATGTATAATTACTGGCCTAATCTGCATGACCTTTTCCCCAAGGAAATGCTCACTCCTCCAGCATAACAATTAGGAGAAATAAAGTTTGAAGATCTTTTGCAATCGAGTCTCCAGGACGTCTGAGAGGTCTTGTTTACCTCAATATGCTGCAGTGGGTTGGAAAGGCACACTACCATCATCTATAGATGAGGAATAAATTCTTCCATTCTTAGTGATGCCCAGGCCTTGAGAAACATGATTTAAAAAAAACATAAGAATTAGAAACAGGCAGAGGCTGTCATGTCTACTCTGCCATTCAATGACTCCTCTTTTACATCATAGGTTCATAGATTCAGCACAGCAAAAGGCCCTTCAGCCCAACTCATCCTTGCTGCCCAAGATGCTCAACTAGGCTAATCCCATTTGCCTGTGTTTGGTCCATATCCCTCTAAGCATAGAAACATAGAAAACCTACAGCACAATACAGGCCCTTCAGCCCACAATGTTGTGCCAACCTTCTAACCACACCTAAGACTATCTAACCTCCTCCTCCCACATATCCCTGTATTTTAAATTCCTCCGTATGCTTATCTAACAACCTCTTGAACTTGACTAATGTATCAGCCTCCACCACCACCCCAGACAGTGCATTCCATGCACCAACCACTGTCTGGGTGAAGAACTTCCCTCTGACATCTCCCTTGAACTTCCCACCCATTACCTTAAAGCCATGCCCTCTTGTATTGAGCATTGATGCCCTGGGAAAGAGGTGCTGGCTGTCCACTCTATCTATTCTTCTTAATATTTTGTACACCTCTATCATGTCTCCTCTCATCCTCCTTCTCTCCAATGAGGAAAGCCCTAGATCCTTTAGTCTCTCCTCATAATCCATACTCTCTAATCCAGGCAGCATCCTGGTAAATCTCCTCTGCACCCTCTCCAATGTCTCCACATCCTTCCTATAATGAGGCGACCAGAATTGGACACAGTACTCTAAGTGTGGTCTAACCAGAGTTTTGTAAAGTTGGATCATTACTTCGCAGCCCTTAAACTCGATCCCACGACTTTGAATACTAACATCCCATAAGCTTTCTTAACTACCCTATCCACCTGTGAGGCAACATTCAGTGATCTGTGGATATGGACCCCTAGATCCCTCTGTTCCTCCACACTGCCCAAAATCCTGCCATTAACCTTGTACTCTGCCTTTTGGAGTTAGTCCTTCCAAAGTGTGCCACCTCACACTTCTCCGGACTGAACTCCATCTGCCACTTCTCAGCCTAGCTCTGCACCCTATCAATATCCTTCTGTAAGCTTCGACAGCCCTCCACACTATCCACAACACCACCAATCTTTGTGTCATCTGCAAACTTGCTAACCCACCCTTCCACCCCCTCATCTAAGTCATTAATAAATATCACAAAAAGTAGAGGTCCCAGAACCGATCCCTGTGGGACACCATTAGTCACAGCCCTCCAATCCGAATGCACTCCCTCTACCACAACCCTCTTCTTTCTACAGGCAAGCCAATTCTGAATCCACATGGCCAAGCCCCCCGGATCCCTTGGCCTCTGACCTTCTGAAGAAACCTACCATGGAACCTTGTCAAATGCCTTATTAAAATCCATGTAGACCACATCCACTGCACTACCCTCATCAATCTTCCTGGTCACCTCCTCAAAGAACCCTATCAGGCTTGTGAGGCAAGATCTTCGCTTCACAAAGCCATGCTGGCTGTCCCTAATTAGTCCATGTTTCTCTAAATGCTCATAGATCCTATCTCTTAGAATCCTTTCTAACAGCTTACCCACCACAGATGTAAGGATCACTGGTCTGTAATTCCCTGGACTATCCCTATTACCTCTTCTGAATAAGGGGACAACATTTGCCATCCTCCAATCCTCTGGTACCATTCCCGTGGACAACAAGGACTCAAAGATCCTAGCTAACAGTTCAGCAATCATTTCAGTATGGCAACCATTTCAGCCCTGGGAAAAAGCCTCTGACTATCCACACGATCAATGCCTCCCATCATCTTATACACCTCTATCAGGTCCCCTCTCATCCTCCGTCACTCCAAGGAGAAAAGGCCGAGTTCACTCAACCTGTTCTCATAAGGCATGCTCCCCGATCCAGGCAACCTTTCCTATCCATGAACCAGTCTAAATGTCTTCTAAACATTGTAATTTTACCCAGCTCCACAACTTCCTCTGGCAGCTCATTCCATATACCCACCATCCTCTGTGTGAAAAAGTCGCCTCTTAGATCACCTTTAAATCATTCTCATCTCACCTCAAGTCAAGTCAAGTCGAGTTTATTGTCATGTGCGCAAGTACAGTGAGGTACAGGTACAATGAAAAACTTGCTTGCAGCAGCATCACAGGCACGTAGGTACAGACAACACACAGAACATAAATTATACGTAAATTATACAAGACAGTGAAAAAAAACTGCAAAACAAGACATCAGCACAAAAGAAACACAATCAGAGACAAGTCCACGGCAGTGCAAGAGGTGGTCTGTAGTGTTCCGTTGCTGAGGCAGGGTTAGGGTTGTGCAGGTCAGTTCAAGAACCTGATGGTTGTAGGAAAGTAGCTGTTCCTGAACCTGGTGGTGTGGGACTTCAGGCTTCTGTACCTCCTGCCTGATGGTAGCAGTGAGAAGAGGGCATGGATTTTGGGGCTCCTTGATGATAGATGTTGTCTTATTGAGGCGGTGCCTCCTGCAGATGCTTTCGCTGGTGGGAAAGCAGGGAGCCTTGTCGCAGGTGAGGTCTTGATGCACCATTTGCAGGACGTGGAGACCCAGTATATTTGGAGCCATACACCCATACCAGGATGTGTGTGGGGAGTGAGCTGTATCCAGCACAATTCAGGAGAAACAAAGGACTGCAGATGCTGGAATCCAGATGAAAAACACAATGATACTGGAAGAATTCAGCAGGCCAGGCAGCATCCATGGAGAAAAGCAGGCGGTCAACGTTTCGGGTCAGGACTCTTCTTCAGGACTGAAGATAGGAAAAGGGGAAGCCCAATATCTAGGGGCGAGAAACAGAGCAGTGATAGGTGGACAAAAGAGGGGGGGGGGTGGGGTGGGCACAAGATGGTGATAGGTAAATACAGGTAAGAGATTGTGATAGGCAGGTGCAGGGGAGGAGGGGAGAGCAGATCCACCCGGGGATGGGTCAAAGGTAAGAAGAGAGACACGACTGCATTGGTGCCACCTCTTGCACCCATGCAGAACTCAGCAGTTTCATAAATTTTGCCACTAATTTTCACCCAGCTCTCCAATTCACTTGAACTATCTCTGACACCTCTCCCTCGATCTTTCTGTCTCCATCTCAGGAGATTCCTTATCCGCCAACATCTTCTACAAACCCACTGATGCCCACAGCTACCTCGATTACAGCTCCTCCCACCCTGTCTCTTGCAAGGACGCGATCCCTTTTTCTCAATTTCTCCACCTCCACCCCATCTGCTCCCACGATGCTTTCCACTCCAGGACATCCGAGGTGTCCAACTTCTTTACTCACCATGGCTTCTGCCCAACTGTGGTCGAGAGAGCTCGCGCCTATATCTCTGCCATTTCCCACACCTCTGCTCTCACCTCCACCCCTCCCAGACCCAACAGCGATAGGGTCCCTCTTGTCCTCGCATTTCATCCCACCAGCCTACATATCCAACACATCATTCTCCGCCACTTCCGCCATCCCCAATGGGACCCCACCACCAAGCATATCTTCCCCTCCCCACCCCTGTCTGCCTTTCGCAGGGACCGCTCTCTCCGCGACTCCCTCGTTCACTCTTCCTCCCCTCCTCCCCCACCCATCCCGCTCCCACCCTGGGAACTTTCCACTGCCCCCGCCATAGGCGCAACACCTGCCCCTACACCACCTCCATCACCTCCATCCAGGGACCCAAACAGTCCTTTCAGGTGAGACAGAGATTCACCTGCACCTCCCTTGATATCATCGACTGCATTGGTGCTCCAAGTGTGGCCTCCTCTACATTGGTGAGAACAAACGCAGACTCGGTGACCGTTTTGCAGAACACCTGCACTCCGTCCGTAACCAAGTTCTGCATCTCCCCATTGCCGGTCACTTCAACTCCCCCTCCCACATTATCACTGATATGTCAGTCCTCGGCCTCCTCCACTGCCAGGAGAATTCCAAACGCAAACTGGAGGAACAGCACCTCATTTTCCATCATGGAACCTTGCAGCCTAACAGCATGAACATTGAATTCTCCCACTTTAAGTAATCCCCTCTCCCCTTCCCCACACCCCCCCCAACACCAACACCATGCTTCTTCCCTTTCCTAGCCTCCTTTTTTCTTCTCTCTCTCCTCTTACCTTTGACCCATCCCCCGGTGGATCTGCTCTCCCCTCCTCCCCCGCACACCTGCCTATCACCACTTTGTGCCCACCCCGCCTCCCCTCTTTTGTCCACCTATCACTGCTCTGCTTTTCCCTCCTATATATTGAGCTTCCCCGTTTCCTGTCTTCAGTCCTGAAGAAGGGTCTTGACCCGAAACATTGACCGGCTGCTTTTCTCCACGGATGCTGCCTGGCCTGCTGTGTTCCTCCAGCATCGTCGTGTTTTTCATCCAGCACAATTCAGTCTAATTTCCCAGTCCAAGGGGAGATCAGTCGTTGATTACCAAGAGCCTGCTGCACATAAGCAGGACATTCCAACTGAATCTCCTGCCACTCTAGGTACCTCCTCCCAGCTGGCTCCTTACCCCTTTATCCTGTCCCTCTGTTGTACATAACAGCTTTCTTAAATACATCAATGTCATCTGCTCCAGTAGGTGCCAGCGGGACTACAGCAGTTCCTTGCTTCCCTCTCATTTAAAGATAGAAAACCCATTCATCACATCTCCAAAACATCCTAATGCATTTTGCAACCATTCCTATATTTTGAGCTGCTATGTAGCTTAACACACCAGCTGGTACCACGCAGTCAAGTTCTACAGTGAAGTCACAACCAGATAACCAGATTAGAAAGCATGTGGGAAGGAACAGGACAGCATAATATCGCAGATGGTTGTGCCACTGCCTCACTGCACCGGAGACCTGGGTTCAATCCTGACCTCAGGTGCTGTCTGTGTGGAGTTTGCATGTTCTCCCTCTAACCGCATGGGTTTCCTCCAGGATACTCCAGATTCCTCCCACATTACAAAGTCGTAGAGTCATAGAGCAATACAGCACGGATACAGGCCCTTCGGCCCAACCAGTCCATGCCGACCATGGTGCCCACCCAGCTAGTCCCAACTTCCTGCATTCAGCCCATATCTCTCCAAGCCCTGCCCCTCCATGTACCTATCCAAGTGCTTCTCAAATGATACTATTGTACCTGCCTCAACCACTTCCTCTGGCAGCTCGTTCCATACACTCACCACCCTCTGTGTGAAAAAGTTGCCCCTCAGGTCCCTTTTAAATCTTTCCTCCCTCGCCTTTAATCTATGCCCCCTGGTTTTGGACTCCCCTACCCTGGGGAAAAGACCATCCACCTTATCTGTGCCTCTCATAATTTTAAACACTTCTATAAGGTCACCCTTCATTCTCCTACATTCCAAGGAATAAAGCCCCAGCCTGGCCAACCTCTCCCTATAACTCAGGCCCTCTAGTCCTGGCAACATCCTCATAAATCTTTTCTGCACACTTTCCATTTTAACCCTGTCTTTCCCAAAACATGGTGACCAAAATTGTTCATAGTATTCCAAGTGCAACCTCACCAATGACTTATAGAACTGCAACATAATGTCCCAGCTTCTAAACTCAGTGCACTGACTGATGAAGGTCGGCGTGCAAAATACTTTTCTCATCGTCCTGTCTGCCTGTGACGCCTCTTTCAATGAACTATGCACTTGTACTGCTAGGTCCCTCTGTTCCATTGCTCTCGCTGGTGTCCCACCATTCACAGTTCAGTCCTACGCTGGCTTGACTTTCCAAAATGCATCTCCTCACACTTATCTGTATTGAAATCCATTTGCCACTTCTTGGCCCACTTCCTGAACCGATCAAGGTCACCCTGTAAGCTAAGTCATGTGGGTTAAATTGCCCCGGTGTGTGGATCAGTGGTAGAATCTTGGGGTGGGGGGGGTGGGGGCGAGTTGACTAGAGGATGGGATGGGATGAAGAAGTGTAGGATGAGTGTAAGTGGGTGGTTGATTGGTCAGCAAGGACTGGCAGGGTATTCTGAAAGAGGGGCCAAAGCATCACAGCACCTGAGGCCCAGTTGCCGCTGTGGTCTAATTAGGCTTCCCTGAACTCCACCTGGGTGTAGAAGGTCAGCTCAGTTGGCCCTTGACATCTACTTCAGATGGTAAGAGTTGGTGTGGACTGCCCAGACATGTCCGTGTATAAGGGTGAATCCAACTCGATTAGACCTGTGACAATAAACTCGACTTGACTTGACTGGACTCAGGTGTTGTACTGATGAGGTCCTGCCCCACACTCTTCACCAGATACACTAATCAGAACCAAATCTGGGGTGGATCCTTACCTCCTCACAAAGTCTGTGGGGCTTTATAAAAATGTTTAAATTAAAACACACCTAAAAATTGTTTTATTAAACACATTAAAAATATCTAAAGAGCAATTATCAACCTAAAAATAAAGGAAAACAAGCCCAATGTAAAAGCTTTCTGTTTCTATTCTAATCTCCGGGTCGGGAAATCCATTCCAAAGGACGTGGACTTTGATCTTGTACCACGTGGAACTTGGTGACTGAACAGAGCTGCTGGTGAGTTAGCATCTGCCACAGGTCCCAGCTTCACAGCAGGTCACAGAGTCACACAGCACCTTGGCCCACTGTGTCTGCGCTGACCATCTATACTAATCCCATTTACCAGCACTTGGTCCAGAGCCTACTGTGCCTTGCTGATTCAAGCGCTTGTCCAGATGCTTCTTAAATGATGTGACAGTGCCTGTCTCTTAGGACAATGTCAGGATAAAATGGAGAAAAGTTTTTGGAGAGTTATTTCCAGACAAAGAGTCATAGAGTCATACAGCACGGAAACAGGCCCTTCAGCCCAACTGGTCCATGCCAACCGAGATTCCCATCTAAGCTAGTCCCATTTGCCTGCATTTGACCCATATCCCTCTAAACCTTTCTTATCCATGTACCTGTCCAAGTTCCTTTTAAACGTTAGTAAATATGAAACCCACTGTGAAATCTTCCCTCTGCAAGATTTTATTCATTTATTGATTTATAAATTGTTTAAATCGTTAAGCACTTATTTTTGACTTGCAATCTAATCTCGTGCATGTTATTTTTTTAACTGACCACTGTCCAGGTTCATGATTGACTGGTGCATCCGAATCTCATCACCTCTTTAATATCTTCAGGCAATCTCTCAGGTACTCGTTCTGTGACTTTGGTTACCGATTCTTGTAGATGTGGTGGAAAGGAAACCTTTGACCAGCTGTAGGATGAACCATCAGTTAATCGGCATTTTGCTTTGCTAGTTTATGAATGAGTGGGAGCCAGGACATCTTGCTGGTCTTTGTCAAATAGTCCTGTGGATTTTTCCACCTCTTCCCGATTGGATGAGTGAGACGTTTCCCGTGTGGTAATTTGTAATTGGTTCATTATTGTCACATGTACCAAGGTACAGTGAAAAGCTTCCATTTGTATGGCAGAGCATTCCATACACAAGTTCATTGGGGTAGTACAAAAGGAAAATAAAATGCAGACTATAGTGTTATAGTTACAGAGAGAGTGCAGTGCACGTGGACAAATAAAGTGTATGGGTGGTGATGAGGTAGATTGAGAGATCAAGAGTTCATCTTTAGCATAAAAGAGATCCATTCAAGAGTCTTATAACAGCGGGATAGAAGCTGTCCTTGAGCCTGGTGGTACGTGTTCTCAAGCTTTTGTATCTTCTGTCCAATGGAAGGGGGGAGAAGAGAAAATGACCAGGGTGGGAGGGGTCTTTGATATGTTGACTGCTTTCCCGAGGTAGTTGGAAATGTAGACAGAGTCACTGGAGGGGAGGCTGGTTTGCATGATGGTCTGGGCTGTGTTCACGTTTCTCTGCAATTTCTTGTGGTCTTGGCAAGAGCAGTTGCCAGATAAAGCTCTGATGCATCTGGATATCATTGGGCCAAGTGATTTCATTCTTGTGCTGGGTCATTCTGTGAGTCTTAGTCCTGAACTCATAACCGTCAAACACACAAACAGAGGCACCATCTTCAAGTCAATGGTCAGCATTTAATTATTTCCAATGCTATTCCAAAAAAAAGGACTCTGAATACAAATGTGATTTTCTGCAAAGAATTTCTGAGCTGATGTTTGGAATAAGGTGAGAGGGGAATGTGTATGAGGCACTTTGATAATAAGTTCAGACATTGCAGTGAGAGGCAATCATTCAGATAGCATCAAGAGCATGGCAAATGATAAACTGTGAGAAGGCTTCAGTCATTCAATGTGGGTCTCTGAGGAACATGCATATTATAGTAACACAATGAAGTGTGGTTCATATCCAAAATGCAAGGGCACATGGGAACAGGAGTACACCATTTTAATTCCTGAATTTAAATTCCTCAGCTGCTGAGGTGGATACAAAATTACTCCCCTCAATCGATGTTCCAGAATGTGACCACCACACTGACATACCCATTAATAGCCAGCAATTGTGGGGTAGCAGAATCACACAATAGCATTTTCGATGGCCATGTGATGCTCATGTTAGACCATAAGACGAAGGAGCAGAATTAGGCCATTCGGCCCATCAAGTCTGCTCCGCCATTCCATCGTGGCTGATTTATTTTTAACGCTCAACTCCATTCTCCTGCCTTCTCCTCGTAACCTTTGCATCAAAAACGTAATCATGTAGCTCTTAATGTGCACCTCCCTTCCATTTACTTGTCTTGGTTTCAAAACTCTTCAAATCCTTAGCAAACAAAAATATGTGAACCTCAGTTTTGAACATTTCAGATGAGTTCCAGCTTCTTCAATACTTTGGGAGAGAGCTCCTCAATTCTTTTGATTGAAGGAATATCTGCTGTTTTCACTCCTTCATGACTTAGCTCTAATTTTAAAGTTATACCTCTTTATTCTGCACATATACTGGCGTAAGTAATTTATTTCTTCTGAATCATTTAATCATCTTAAAGATTTCAAGTTAAATCACCCCCTAACGACATCGCTGCTTCCGAACTGGGAAAAATTAGGGATGAAGATGTAGAGAAAGGAGGAAGGGTGGAATGAGGACCAAGAAGACGAGGGTAGATTCAAAGGTTTATCGAGTCATATCAGCATAGAAACAGGCTCTTCTGCCCATCTCATCCATTCTGACCAAGATGCTTATCTAAGATAATCCCATTTGCCTGCATTTGGCCCATATCCTGCTAAACCTTTCCTGTTCATTTACCTTTCTAAATGTCTTTTAAACATTGTAATTACATACACCTCTCCCATCTCCTCTGGCAGCTTGTTCCAAATACCCGCCGCCTTCTGTGTGGAAAACTTGCCTCTCAAATCCCCTTCAAATCTTTTCCCTTTCACCTTAAACCTGTGCCCTCCAGTTTTAGACTCCCCTACCCTGGGAAAAAGACTGTGCTTGGTCACCTTACCCAACCCCCGCATTATTTTACAAATCTCTGTAAGGTCACCACTCAGCCTTCTTTGTTCTAAGGAAGACAATCCCAGCCTACCCAATCTCACTTTATAACTCAAGCCATCCAGTCCTGGCAATGTCCTTGTGGATATTTTCTGCACCCTCTGTAGCTTAATTACATCCTTCCCATAGTACGGCGACCAGAACTGCACACAATACTCCAGGTATGGTCTCATCATCATTTCGTACAGCTGTAACATGAAGCGTTCAATGCCTCAGCCAATGAAGGCTAGCAAGTCATTTGCCTTCTTCACACCCTGTCTACTTGGTTTCCACTTTTAGGAAACTCTGTATTTATACTCCCAGGTCTCTCAGTTCAACAACAATACCAAGGGCCCTGCCATTCACTGTGTACATCCTGCCCTGGTTTAACTTCTCAAAATGCATCACTTGGTACTTGCCTGAGTTAAATGCTGTCTGCCATTCCTTTGCCCACTTTTGCAATTGATCAATATCCTGTTGTAACATTAGACAACCTTCTTCACTGTCTGTCATATGTTGGCGTCTTCCACAAACTTACCAATTACGCCACCTACGTTCTCATCCTGATCATTAACATGTGTGACTAACGACAGTGGACCCGTTGCCAATCCCTGCGGCACACCACCGGTCACAGACCTCCAATCTATAAAAGTAACCCTTCCCTCCCACCCTCTGTCTCCTTCCACCAAGCCAATTATCCGATCAGCTAGCTCAGCCTTGATCTTGTGTGTTCTAACCTTCCAGACCAGCCTACAATATGGGACCTTGTCAAGTGTCTTGGCAACATCTACTGCCCAGCCTTGTCAATCCTCTTGGTCACCTCTTCAAAAAACTCAGTCAAATTCATGAGACACGATTTCCCTTGCATAAAGCCACATGGACTCTCCCTAATCAGTTCTTCCTTTTCCAAATACAGATAGATCCCATCTCTCGGAATACCCACAGTAACTTTCCCATTGCTGATGTCAGACTCATCAGCTTGTAGTTCTCTAGTTAATGTTGCAGCCCTTCTTAAGTAAAGGCACAACATTAGCCATCCTCCAGTCTTCCCGTACCTCACCCGTGGCTGGTGAAGATACAAAAATCTCTGCCAGGGACCCAGCAATTTCTTCGCTGGCTTCCCACAATATCCTAGAATACACTTGGTTATTCCCCAAGACTTATCCACCTTTACGTGATGCAAGACTGCTAACATCGCCTTCTTCATAGTCTCAATATAGTTCAGAATATCATGTTTTCCCTGAACTCACCAGCTTCCTTAAGTTGAATTTATTATCATGTGCACAAGTCCATGTGTGCACAGGTGCAATGAAAAACTTACTTGCAGCAGCATCACAGGCACATAGCATTGTATGAGCAGCATTCACAAAAGAAACATAAATAAACATAAATTATACACATTTTTTACATGAAAGAACACAATTGGAACAAATAAAATGACAAGTCCCTTTGGAGTGCAAAGTAGTCATGGTGTTGCAAAACTGTAGTGATTAGGGTTGTGCCAGTTCGTTCAAGAACCAAATGGCTGAAGGGAAGTAGCTGTTCTTGAACCTGGTGGTGTGGGACTTCAGGCTTCCGTACCTCCAGCCCGATGGTAGCTGCGAGAAGATGGCATGGCCTGGATGGTGAGGATCTTTGATGATGGATGTTGCCTCTTCAGGCAGTGCCTCCTGTAGATACTACTGATGGTGGGGAGGGATGTGCCCGTGATGTATTGGGCAGAGTCCACTACTCTCTGCAGCTTCTTACATTCCTGGACATTCGAATTGCCGTACCAGACCATGGTGCAACCAATCAGAACACTTTCAACAGTACACCTGTCGAAGTTTGTTAAGAGTGTTTGGTGACATGTCGAACCTCCTTAACCTTCTAAGAAAATAAAGATGCTGGCACATCTTCCATGTGATTGCATCTATGTATTGGGCCCAGGACAGGTCATCTGATATGTTACCATCCAGGAATTTAAAGCTACTGATTCTCTCCACCACCGATCCCCCAATGTAGACTGGAACATGTCCACCCTCCATGGGAAATACAGATGAGAAGTATTCATTAATGACTCGTCCCATCTTCCTAGGTCAGTGATGGTCGAGAATGTGGAAAAGCTGATGGCGATAGGTTAAAGATTGTGGTAATTGTGCAAGCAAGGAAGCAAAGGAATCGGTACAGAATATAAATAGTCACAGGTCGATGCTCTGCCTTTGAACTGCAGCTCTACCATTTAACTACAGCTGACTCTTAGAAATGCAACCAGCTGGCAGTGTTTGACAGTTCAAATGTTTTGCTGCAATGTTTTTTTTTCTCAGCTTGCAGTTTTTATCTCTTCAGTGTCACCCAGAGTTCCTCACTCCAATCTTTCTGATGGGAGCCACTAATTGCCTTCTTCAAATCTTGTCAAAAGCTTTCTGACTATCAAATGAATCAATACGAACTGCATTTTTGATATCTGTCATTTGCACTGATATTTGAACATGACCTATCATTGAATGCATACTGGCTGTCCTTGGAAACATTCCACTTCTGGAAAAATCTTTTCCCTTTTGCCTTGCTCAATTTTTTTCTCAGTCTGGACAATTTGTTATCTGTGCATTCTTCAATGGTAAATTACCAAAGATTCTAACACACACTGGAACACACAACCACAGTGGATGTATTTTTGAAGTATTATACAACACAGAACGTTTGTAAATAAGCATGTACCAGTAACAGGGTTGTGAAGCAGAGACCCTGAGGTTACTGCTGCTGGTATGCCACAGTTCAATGCATACAAGCACCACTTAAAAGGTATTTGTCACCCTTACAACAATCCCATTCCTGCAGAAGTGAGGCCATTTATCCTTTTATTTTCTTATTCTATCATTAAAAAGATCCATCCACCTTTTTCCTGTTTATTTTCTCTGAGAAGTATTCCCTTTCTGAGAAGAGCAGAAGAAGAAGGGCGGCATGGTAGCGTAGTGGTTAGCGCGATGCTATTACAGCGCCAGCGATTGGGGTTTGATTCCCGTCACTGTCTGGAAGGAGTTTGTACGTTCTCCCCGTGTCTGCCTGGGTTTCCTCCGGGTGCTCTGGTTTCCTCCCACATTCCAAAGACGTTTGGGTAGGTTAATATGACGTTTAAAATGGGCAGTGCGGACTCATTGGGCTGGAAGGGCCTGTTACCACGCTGTAAATAAAATCTAATTAATTAATTAATTAATTAATGCAATCTGTTTGAACAGTATTTAATAGAGGGCAAAGCTAAAGAGTAAAAGAAAATTGAATTCTCCCACTTTAAGTAATCCTCACACCCCCTTCCCCACAACACCCACCTCCCCACCATGTTTCTTCTCCTCTTCCCTTTCCCAGCCTCTTTTTTACTTCTTGTTTCCTCTCTCTCTCCTTACCTTTGACCCATCCCCTGGTGGATCTGCTCTCCCTTCCTCCCCCACACCTGCCCATCACTATCTCTTACCTGCATCTACCTATCACCACCCTGTGTCCACCCCGCCTCCCCTCTTTTGTCCACCTATCACTGCTCTGCTTTTCCCTCCTATATACTGGGCTTCCCCTTTTTCCTATCTTCAGTCCTGAAGAAGGGTCCTGACCCGAAACGTTGACCGCCTGCTTTTCTCCACAGATGCTGCCTGGCCTGCTGAGTTCCTCCAGCATCATCGTGGTTTTCATCAAGTTAAAGAGTGGGTATATGGCAGGTCAAGAAACAAAAGGAAGTCTATATTGTCACACCAGACCCTTTGTGAATGCCTGCTGTCCATGATAGGGAGTGAAGCGCTCATGGTCCCGTGGGAAGAGCTACTGAGCGGCTCATGTTCACTAACCAATAAACAGGACGACTAGTGGACAAGAATCAAGAGCAAGAGCAGTGCATGAAATCAACTCTGCTGCTAAAGCAGCTTCTTTTATCAATTAATTTTGTAAATTGGTAAATTGGTTTATTATTGTCACATGTACCAAGGTACAGTGAAAAACTTGTTTTACAGACTTTTTCCCAAGGTGAAAATGGCTGACACGAGGGGACGTAATTTTAAGATGATTGGAGGAAGGTTTTTTACACAGAGAGTGGTGGTTGCGTGGAACCCACTGCCAGCAGAGGTAGTGGGGGCAGATACATTAGGGACATTTAAGAGACTCTTAGATAGATACATGAATGATAGAAAAATAGGGGCCTACGTGGGAGGGAAGGGTTAGATAGATCTTAGAGCAGGACAAAACATCGGCAGAACATCGTGGGCCGAAGGGCCTGTACTGTGCTGTAATGTTCTATGTTCTATATTCATACTGTTCAGACAGATCAATTCATTACACAGAGCATTGAGGTAGTACAAGGGAAAACAATAACAGAATGCAGAATAAAGTGTTACAGTTACAGAGAAAGTGCAGTGCAGGCAGTCAATAAGGTGCAAGGTCATAGGTGTAAGTTTGTCTTTAAAATCACAAAACAACTGCAGGTTAAATGTGAAGGATGTTTACAGAGGGAATTTTTTTCTTTTTGCTGACTCAGAAAAGTAACCAACATAATCAAGGACCCTTCCCACCCTGGACGTGCTCTCTTGTCCCCCCTAGTTGGCTGCTTTCCCAAGGCAGTAGGAAGTATAGACAGAGTCAATGGAGGGGAGGCTGGTTTCTGTGACGCGTTGGGCTGTGTCCACAACTCTCTGCAGTTTCTTTCGGTCCTGGGCAGAGCAGTTGCCATACCAAGCTGTGATGCATCTGGATAGGATGCTTTCTATGGTCAAAAAATAGGTCAGACAAAGCCATGTAGATTGCATGTACGTTTCCAGCGCATTGTCCCACCTTTAATCCCACCAGAATTCTACCTCCTGCAAACCTTTCTAGCCAGTGAAACTGGGTCGTGGGGTCTTTTACAGCGGCACCTCTTGTTGTTCAGGAGCTATCGTCACACACAAATAAAATAGTTTATACAGGGAGACCTAAGTGGTTTAAGCAATTTGCTAAATCCAGTCCCTCCGGTGATGTATATCAGCCGTTAGTGCAAATAAATCACACTGAAAGTGCAATCAGAAATCTGCTGTGACCTTGCTGAAGAGTGTGGCTTTGTGCCAACTGTGTCATTGGACTGAGTTCATTGAATTTATTTGATCTTAGAGGTGTCAGCGCCAGGTGCAAAGGTGCCATTTGCGGATAAGTCTGAACGTTGTTGCTGCTGTGCTGAGAGGCTAGGTTTTGCATTCTGAGCTTGAACTTCATTTATTAGCAAATGTTTGTTCTCTCAGTTTACTAACAGTGCCTGACAGGAGATCAACAATTGCTGTTTTGTGGCTTAATAGGTGATGATGCTTATTCATGGAAGTTGTCGGGCACACCAGTTGATGCACAGCAATGTCAGTGCTGCCACGACATTTAAGGGTTCATATGTGCTTCAGAATATAGAACAGCACAGCACAGGAACAGGCCCTTTGGCCCATGATATCCATGGTGAGCATGATGCCAAATCTCTTCTGCCTGCACGTGGTTCCTATTCCTCCATTCTCTACACATTCATGTGCTTAACTAAAGGCCTCTTAAACACCACTATCGTATCTGCTTCCACCACCATCCCCTGGCAGCACATTCCAGGCACCCACCACTCTTTATGGAAATAATTTGCCCTGCACATCTCTCTTAATCTTTCCCTCTTTCACCTTAAATGCATGTATTTGATATTTTCACCCTGGGAAAAAGATATTGTCTACCCTGTCTTTGCCTCTCATAATTTTACAAACTTCCATCAGGTCTCCCTTTAGCATTTGACTCTCCAAAGAAAAAAAACACAAGTTTGTCCCACCTCTCCTTATAGTTCATAACCTCTAATCCAAGAAGCATCCTAGGAACATAGAAACATAGAAAAACTACAGCGCAATTCAGGATCTTCAGCCCACAAAGCTGTGCCGAACATGTCTCTACCCTAGAACTTACTAGGCTTACCCATAGCCCTCTATTTTTCTCAGCTCCATGTACCTATCCAACAGTCTCTTAAAAGACCCTATCGTATCAGCCTCCACCACCATTACCGACAGCCCACTCCACGCACTCACCACTCTCTGAATAAAAAACTTACCCCTGACATCTCCTCTGTACCTACTCCCCAGCACCTTAAACCGATGTCCTCTTGTGGCCACCATTTCAGCTCTGGGGAAAAGCCTTTGACTATATCAATCAATACCTCTCATCATCTTATATACCTCTATCAGGTCCCCCTTCATCCTCAGTCGCTCCAAGGAGAAAGGCCGAGTTCCCTCAACCTGCTTTCGTAAAGCATGCTCCGCATTCCAGGCAGCATCCTCATAAATCTCCTCTGCACCCTTTCTATGGCTTCCACATCCTTCCTGTAGTGAGGTGACCAGAACTGAATACAGTACTCCAAGTGGGGTCTGACCAGGGACCTACATAGCTGCAACAATACCTCTCGGCTCCTAAATTCAATTCCCCGATTGATGAAGGACATCATGGTAAACCTCTTCTGAACTCTCTCCAAAGCCTCCACATTCTCATGAATTGCCCACAAATGTTGAAAGGTGGAAAGTTTTCTCACAACAGCAGGAGAAGCTAACAGGAGATGCATCAGAATCAGGCTTATTATCACTGATCTATGTCGTGAAATTTGTTGTTTTGCGGCAGCAGTACAGTGCAGGACATAAAGACACAAAAATTACTGTAAGTTACAACAATAAATAAATAGTACAAAAGAAGAATAATGAGGTAGTGTTCATGGATTCATGGACCGTTCAGGAATCTGATTCTGGAGGGGAAGAAGCTTTTCCTGAAATGTTGAGTGTGGGTCTTCAGGCTCCTGTACCTTCTCCCCAATGGTAGTAACGTGAAGAGTGCATGCCCTGGCTGGTGAAGGTCCTTAATGATGGATGCAGCTTTTGTGAGGCACCAAATCTTGAACATGTTCTCGATGGTGGGGAGTGTGGTGCCTGTGATGGGGCTGGCTAAGTCTTCAACTCTTTGCAGCCTCATTCGATCTTGCACGTTGGAGCCTCCATACCAGGCGATGATGCAACCAGTCAGAATGCTCTCCACCGTACATCTGTAGAAATCTTCAAGAGTCTTTGGTGACATACCGAATCTCCTCAAACTCCTAATGAAGTAGTACTGATGGTGTGCCTTCTTCATGATTGCATCAATGTGTTGGACCCAAGGTAGATCCTCTGAGATGTTGACGCCCAGGAGCTTGAAACTGCTCACCCTTTCCACTGCTGACCCCTCAGTAAAGACTGGTGTGTGTTCTCCTGACTTCCCCTTCCTGAAGTTCACAATTAATTCCTTGGTCTTGCTGACTCAACCAGCCGATGTATCTTACTCCTGTATGCCTCCTCATCTCCGTCTGAGATTCTGCCAACAACAGTGGTGGCATCAGCGAATCAATAGATGGCGTTTGAGCTGTGCCTAGTCACACAGTCGTGAGTGCAGAGAGAGTGGGGAAGTGGGCAAAGCACACATCCTTGAGGCGCACCTGTGTTGATTGTCAGCGAGGAGGAGATGTTACTACTGACCTGCACTGACTGTGGTCTGCCGATAAGGAAGTTGAGGATCCAGTTGCAGAGAGAGGTACAGAGGCCCAGGTTTTCAAGCTTGAGATTAGTACTGAGGGGATGATGGTGTTCTATAATGAGAGGCCCAGGCAGACTGGATAGAGAGAAACTGTTCCTATTTGTGAAAGATGGACAGTGTACTTGCTCCTGTCTACATCAACGGTGCTGAGGTCAAGAGGATTGAGAACTTCGAGGAGTGAACACCACAATAGTCAGTCCTGGTCCAATCGTGTAGATGCCACGGCCAAAAAAACTCACCAGCGCCTCTACTTCCTCAGGAGGCTAAAGAAATTTGGTATGTCCCCTGTGACACTCACCAACTTTTATCGACGCACCGTAGAAAGCATCCTATCTGAATGCATCACGGCTTGGTATGGCAACTGGTCTGCCCAGGACTGCAAGAAACTGCAGAGAGTTGTGGACACAGCCCAGCGTGTCATGGAAACCAGCCTTCCTTCCATGGACTCTATACCTCTCGCTGCCTTGGTGAAGCAGCCAGCATAATCCAAGACCCCACCCACCCGAGTCATTCTCTCTTCTCTCCTCCCCCATCCGGCAGAAGATACAGGAGCCTGAGGGCACATACCTTATACGATGAGATGGACTTTTGACCTCACAATCTACCTTGTTGTGACCTTGCACCTTATTGTCTACCTGCACTTCTCTGTCGCTGTGATGCTTTACTCTGTACTGTTATTGTTTTTACCTGTACTACCACAATGCACTTTGTATTAACTCAATGTAACTGCACTGTGTAATGAATTGACCTGTACGATTGGTATGCAAGACAAGTTTTTCACTGTACCTCGGTACAAGTGACAATAATAAACCAATACCAATACGAAGAGTCACAAGGGTACAGAATCATCTGGCATGGAAACAAGCCCTTTTGAACCACAAGAGTCCATGCCCACCATCATGCACTCATTTAAGTCCTATTTTATTTATCCCATTAACTTACTCTGGATTCTACCACTTACCTACAACCTAGGGGCAATTTATGGTGGCCAATTAGCCTACTGACCCAATCATTGGGATGTGGGAGGAAATCGGAGCACCGGGAGGAAACCCACGTGGTTGTAGCGAGAACGTGCAAACTCCACACAGGCAGCACTGGAGGATAGGATTGAACCTGAGTCGCTGAAGCTGTGAGGAAGCAACTCTATTAACTGTGCCACTGTGTTAACTTTATTTAAGTTGATTGAAGGACAAAAAACTGCTGATATGGGACATCTGAAAGAGAAACAGAAAATGCTGGAGAAGTTTGGCAGGTCAGGCAGCACCTGTACAGAGACAAAAGAGATAATATTTTAAGTTGGAGACACAGGGGACGGCAGATGCTGGGATCTGGAGCAACACACAATCTGCTGGAGGAACTCAGCAGGTCGAGCAGCATCTGTTGTGGGGGGGAAAGGAACTGTTGACGTTTCAGGTCGAGAACAGTCCTGATGCAGGGTTTCGGCCCAAAACGTAGACAATTCCTTTCCTCCCACAGATGCTGCTCGACCCGCTGAGTTCCTCCAGCAGATTGTTTGTTGTTAACTTTTCAAGTTGATGATCTTCAGTTCTGAAACTGTTTCTCTCTCCACAGACGCCTCCCTGACCAGTGCGTATCTTCAGCAATTTCTACTTTTATTACAGATTTTAAGTGACTGGAAATTTAAAAAATTAACTTGCTGGGATATGGAGAAAAGGTGGGGAGCAGCACCGACTGCATTCCTCTTGGTGAACGTCAATATGGAATCAAAGGGTCATACTGTCTTCTGTGCTGGTCATTATCCATGATCGTTTGAGATATATCCACACTTCCAGTGAATTGGGATAAGAAGACATCCATCTCTGTTGATCGCATTGGGAAGTGTGAGGTTCCATCCCTGGCAACCAAATCGTGATGGTCAGTATTCAAATAACTAAGACGAATAGGCTGAAGTTGACGTGAAAGAAGGTGGCTCGACTAATCGGATAGATTTATTTGGAACAAAGAGTGGTGAATATTTGGAATAGGCTATCAAGGAGACAGTCAAGGCAGAAAACATCCAAAATTTCAGGAGTTCATTGGACGAGCATTTGGCAAGAAAATTTATTAGTGAACTGCTTGTTTGGTTCTCAAATTCAGGAGCTGGTCAGATTGAAATGGCCTTTCCTTGTTCTGTCCAACCATCAGCTTTTAATATGTAAATCTACTACACTTAAAGTGCATGACTGTGATGACATTCCCCATTCATCTTACGAGAAACCAATTCTTTTAAATGTACACCAGTCAATTTAATTTCACTGCACAGGATATCAAGTTCATACACATAATGAACACTTCATAGTAGATTGATGGCTCCTCTTTTTGCCTTTGCAATTGCCAGAGTTTGACGTTCATCTAAATGGCTTTTCACCTTCTCATTGACTTCACTCGAATAATGCGTAGGGGTGCATCATAATCACAAAGTTCCTCAGGCTGATCATCCATAATGTTGCGGACAAGTTTGTAAGTGGGATTTCCAACTATTGATACAATCTTATCCACAGTGTAAGTAGTTTATCAAGTGATTATGGGCTCACTGCCTACTAACTCTTCTTGGGTTTGCCCCTCCCTACCTCTGTAGCCTTGCTGAAGCCTAAAAACCCTTTGAAAACTCAGCAATCCTTCAATTTGGCCTCTTGTGCATCCCTGATTTTCTTTGGTTCATCTTTGGCAGGCAATTCTTCAGCTCCCCAGCTCTCCTACTTTGGAATAACCTTCGCAGGCACGGTCGTGTAGCGGTTAGCGTAATGCTGTTACAGCGCCAGAATTGACCTGGGTTCAATTCTGGCCACTGTCTGTAAGGAGTTTGTACGTTCTCCTCATGACCGCATGGGTTTCCTCCGGGTGCTCCAGTTTCCTCCCACGTTCCAAAGACATACGGGTTAGGAAGTTGTGGGCATGCTGCGTTGACGCCAGCACTTGGCGACACTTGTGGGCTGCCCCCAGAACACTCTACGTAAAAGATGCATTTCAATGTACATGTGACTAATAAAGATATCTTACCTTATCTCTCATCTGTATTTCCTCATTTAATGCACTCAGTTTGAAACATACCCTTCAGACCAATCCTTTACTGAGCTCTTCTTATATCCTTTTTTGGCTTGGTGCCATATTTTATCTTATTTTGTTCCTGGGAAGTGGCTTAGGATAATTTACTATACTAAATGCACTCGATATGATGTTCGTTTCCACTGAGCCAGAAGCTTATTGTGAGGTACAATCTATAACATTGAAAAATATCAGGTCATTTTCTTCTCCTTCATTAACAAAATGTTTTTTTCCTCCAAGGTTGTGACTTTATACATTTAATTGTCTTTTTTTTTGACTAATATGTGGATATTTCTCTTACGTCAGTAACAATTTGCTGAAGTTTTTCTGACTCCTATCTCCAATGGCTTGGTCAGCAATTTTTTAAGATAGATATTTATTTATTAGTCACATGTACATCGAAACTCACAGTGAAATGCATCTTTTTGCATTACTGAGAATGTGCTGGGGCAGCCCGCAAGTGTCGCCACTCTTCCGGCGCCAACATAGCACGTCCACAGCTCCTAACCTGTATGTCTTTGGAATGTGGGAGGAAACCGGAGCACCCTGAGGAAACCCACACAGACACGGGGACAATGTACAAACTCCTTACAGACTGGCGGAAATTGAACTTGGGTCGCTGGTGCTGTAAGAGCGTTATGCTAACCATTACACTACCGTGCTGCCATTCTAGTTACATTCCACTGAAAGAGGAAAGGAAACGTTGTATTTACGTAGCACATTGTAAAGCCACAGAATATCCCAATGAAGTTAACAGTGTAGTCACAGTTGTGTTGTGAGATGTCATGTGTGGAGAAGGTTAACAAAGTGACTGCATTGGAAGAGACGGGAGAAATTGGGACTGCTTCTTTACAGCTAAGAAGGTTGACATGAGATTTAATATGTGATCAATAATTAGCCTAATGCAGCCTTCTCTGGATCTCAAAGTTTTTTTTTTGTGGAGTATGGTCTGATGTACATCCATTATCATTTTATTCTTCTCCTTGAGAATTGTAAAATTTATGTAAGAAGCTGCAGAGAGTAGTGGATTCAGCCAAATACATCACAGGCACATCCCTCCCCACCATCGGGAGTATCTACAGGAGGTGCTGCCTCAAGAAGGCAATATCTATCATCAAAGATCCCCATCATTCTGGCCGTGCCATCTTCTCACAGCTACCATCGGGCAGGAGGTACAGAAGCCTGAAGTCCCACACCACCAGGTTCAGGAACAGCTACTTACCTTCAACCATTCGGTTCTTGAGTCAACTGGTACAACCTTAATCTCCACAGGTACAACCCTATACCACTTTGATTATTTTGCACTAAAATGGACATTTTTTTGTTCTAATTGTGTTCTTTCTTGTAAAAATTGTGTATAATTTAAGCAACACACACATAATGCTGGAGGAACTCAGCAGGTCAGGCAGCATCTATGGAGGGAAATAAACAGTCGACGTTTTGGGCCGAGAACCTTCATCAGGACTGGAAAGGAAGAGGGCAGAAGCCAGAATAAGAAGGTGGGGGGAGGGGGAGGAGCACAGGCTGGCAGGTGATAGGTGAGTCCAGGTGATTTGAGTCCAAATGATGTAATAAGCTGAGAAGTGATGGGTACAAGAGGCAAAGGGCTGAAGAAGAAGGAATCTGGTAGGAGAGGACAGTGGACCATGGAATAAAGGGAAGGAGGTGGGGAATGGATGGGTAGGTCAGGAGGGCAGGGGAGGGGAAAGAGAAGGGGTGAAGGGGCCACAGGAATGAGGGAAAATAAAGGGAGGAGGGGGAAAAGTTGGGGGGAAAGAGGGAAGGGGTTACTGGAAGTTAGAGAAATCGATGTTTATTCTGTCAGGTTGGAGACTACCAGGGCGGAATGTGAGATGTTGTTTATCCAACCTGCATCTGACCTCAATGTGGTAGTAGAGGAGGCCATGGATAGACATGTCAGTATGGGAGTGGGATGGGAGGTAGCACCAGCGACATGGGTTCAATTCCAGCTGCTGTCTGTAAGGAGTTTGTACGTTCTCCCCGTGTCTGCATGGGTTTCCTCCGGGTGCTCCGGTTTCCTCCCACATTCTAAAGACGTACAGGTTAGGAAGTTGTGGGTATGCTATGCTGGCGCCGGAAGCGTGGCGACACTTGTGGGCTGCCCCCAGAACACTCGACACAAAAGATGTATTTCACTGTATGTTTCAATGTACATGTGACTAATAAAGATATCTTATCTTATCTTATGTGGAATTGATGTGGCTGGCCACCAGGAGACCCTGGCTTTTGTGGCAGATGGAGCGAAGGTGCCCGATGAAGTGTCTCACCGATGTACAGGAGGCTGCACCAGGAGCACCGGATGCAATAAGTGACACCCTCGGATTCACAGGTGAAGCACTGCCTCACCTGGAAGATCTGTCTAAGGCCCTGAATGGTAGTGAGGGAGGAGGTGTAGGGACAAGTGTAGCATTTTGCACAGTTGCTGGGATAAATGCCAGGAGGGGGATCGATAGGGAGGAATGAGTGGACAAGGGAGCTGCGGAGAGAGCGATCCCTACGGAAGACGGAGGGGGTGGGGAGGGGAAGATGTGCCTGGTGGTAGCATTCCGTTGGAGGTGGTGGAAGTTGTGGAGAATGATGGCTTGGATGTGAAAGCTTGTGGGGTGGTAGGTGAGGACAAGGGGAACTGTGTCCCTGTTATGTCGGTGGGGGGGGGAATAGGGTGAGGACAGACGTATGGGAAATGGAGGAGATGTTGCTGAGGGCTGCATTGATTGTGGTGGAAGGGAAACCCTATGTACTGAAAAAAGAAGACATCTCTGATGTCCTGGAATGGAAACGTTCATTGTTGGAACAGATGCAGTGGAGGCGGGGATAGCATCCTCGCAAGTGACAGGGTGGGAAAAGGTGTAGTCAAGGTGATGTCCGGAGATGGAGACAGACAGATCCAGAAAGGGTAGAGGGGTGCCAGAGATGGAGCAAGTGAATCTGAGGGCGGGGTGGAAGTTGGAGGCAAAGTTGATGAAATTGACGAGCTCCGCGCGGGTGCAGGAAGCGGCCCCAATGCAGTCGTCAATGTAGCGGAGAAAGAGTTGGAGGGCGTTACTGGTGTAGGTTTGGAAGGTGGACTGTTCCACGTAGCCAACAAAAGGCAGGCATAGCTGGGGCCCATACGAGTGTTTATTTCCCTCCACAGATGCTGCCTGACCTGCTAAGTTCCTCCAGCATTTTGAGTGTGTTGCTCCAGATTGCAGCATCTGCAGAATCTCTTGTGTCTATGTACTGTATAATTTATGTTTAATTTATGTTTTTCTTGTGAATGCTGCTTATCTGATGCTATGTGCCTGTGATGCTGTTGCAAGTAAGTCTTTCATTGCATCTGTGCATACATGGGCTTGTGCCTATGACAATAAACACGACTTTGACTTTGTGTAAGTTCAGAACTGGATGGACACAGAATCAGCCCAGGACAGGGAATTTTTAACCAGTGCACATTGCCTTTGTGAAAATTCTTTGAATAAATGTGGGCACATATTGAAACGCAATGCATGAGAAGGTGTTGGAGATAGGGACTGTCACAACATTTACGAAGTATCTGGATGAGCACTTGAATCGCCAAGGCATGGATCAGTTGCTGGTAAATGGGATTAACGTAGGTAGAGTTGATAGTCAGCATAGACGTAGTGGGCCAGAGGGCCAGTTTCTGCGCTGTATGATTCTATGACTCCATGTTTCAACATTACTGATATCTACCTAACAATGTGGAATATTGCCCAACTATGTCCTGTTCACAAAAGCAGGATAAACCCAACCTGGCTGATACCTGCTCTCAATAATCAATAAAGTGTTGGAGATGTCATTGCCAGTGCAGTTGGGAGCACTGACTCACAAATCCTGCACTCTGATGCCCACTTTGGGTTTTCCCAGGACCACTCAACTCCAGACCGCGACTGCACTTGATATCAATGTGGAAATTGACTGAGTGTGGAATCAGGGAGCCCTGGTAAAGAGGGAAAACACTCCATTGGATGGTGTCATAGCTCATGGAATGGAAAATGGTGGGAATGCTGGAGGTCCCACATCCCCTCCGCTGGATATCCCTGCGGGAGTTACTCAGGGCAATATCCTCGTCCAACCACCTTCAGCTGCTTCATCAATGACCTACCTTCTGTCGGATCCAGTTATTTTTGAATCCACAGGTTCTTTCAGGAGTCCAGGAATGAGTTGAAAACAACTTGGTGCTTCACAAAGTTTTATTGGAAAAGTTTAAACCAAAGAAACAGTCACAGAGCACAAGGCACCAGCTTTAGTACTAGGAGATGAGCTGAGATGAAAAGAGCTAAAGATGAGCTGGGGCCGGCATGGGGGGTGGGGGTGGGGGGAGGGGGGGAAGAGAGCAAGAGAGAGAGATAAGCAAGAGAGAGATTAACAAAAAAAAGACACCTTTTATACCTGAGATAAGAGGTACTCCTTAGCTAATAATGGTCCAATCAGGAAACCTTTTAGATACCTGTGGCCAAACCAACCAATGAGAACACACATATTCACCTGATGGACGAACCAATAAGCTAGGAAGCGGCCATTCCTCGTACAGCCACTTGAGGTGTATTAAACACTATACATGTTAAAAAAAAACTATATAAACAGTCGAATCCAACACTTCCAACATAAGGTCAGAAGTGAGGATGATCGCCGATGACTGCACAAAGTTCAATTCCATGTATAACTCTTCAGCAAATAAGAAATCCATGCCTCTATGCTGCAAGACTTGGACAACATTCAAGCTGAGGAGAGTGTAACATTCATGTCACAAAAGTGACAAATAATGAACATCTTGTACAAGAAACTTTAACCTCCCACCCTTGACACTCAACACTGTCATTGATGAGTCCCTCAACATTAATATTCTGGGAGTTCCCAATGTCCAGAAACTCAGCTGGACTAATCACATAAATACTGTGGCTACCAGTGAAACTCAGAGTCTGAATATCCCACAGTGAGTGACTCACATCCTGACACTGCAAAGCCTTTCCACCACCTACAAGCGCAATTCATCTGGAAAACTCTCCACTTGTTGGGATGGGTACAGTGCCAACAACACTCATGAAGCTTGACATCACCCAGGGCGTGCCATCAACCACCCCATGAATTCAATCTCCCCATCACCAGCACACAGACCATCTGCAAAATGTACCGCAGCTACTTACCCAGCCTACTGCTCCGGCACCATCTGCCAAAACTGTGACCTCTACCAGCAAGAAGGACCAGACACAAGGGGAGAACACCACCAGCAGGTAAAACACCATCCTGACTTGGAAATATATGTTGGAAATAATCCTTCTTCATTGCTGGGTCCAAATCCTGGAACTCCCTCCACAGGAGCATTGTGGGAGCACCTTCACCAGAAGGACCACAGCAGTGCAAGGAGATAGCTCGCCACCACCTTCTCGGGAGATAAGTAATAAATGATGATGTTGCTAACGATAACCAGATCCTGGAATATGAATAAGAAAAACAAATATATAGAACAGTGCACTTAGAAGAAAGGTGTAAGTGTACAGATGTTGCCATCAGAGGAGTGGTTGAGGTGACTATCATAGAAACCTTCAAAGGAAAACTGAATACGTATGAGGGAGGAGGACGTGCTGTAGCAGGGTGATTAATAGAACATAGAACAGTACAACATAATACAGGCCCTTTGGCCCACAATGTTGTGGCAACCTTTAAACCTCGCCTAAGACTATCTAACCCCTTCCTCCCACATATCCCTCTATTTTAAATTCCTCCATATGCTTATCTAGTAATCTCTTGAATTTGACCAATGTACCTGCCTCCACCACCACCCCAGGCAGCGCATTCCATGCCCCAACCACTCTCTGGGTAAAGAACCTTCCTCTGATATCTCCCTTGAACTTCCCACACATTACTTTAAAGCCATGCCCTCTTGTATTGAGCATTGATGCCTTGGAAAAGAGGCGCTGGCTGTCTACTCTCTCTATTCCTCTCAATATTTTGTACACCTCTAAATGCAGAAGTTTGCTTAATAAAATCTTGTACACTTCACTGCTTTCTTTATTGTTTGCAATCTTCTACACACACTCCCAACTATATGCAGTCTTCTTGAGAGGGTAATGTACAGTGCATCTTTAAAATGGATGCTTTAATGTAACAAGTCAATAACCTAATGTCACTATACTACTGGTTGGAGGAGATTGACTTGCACCATAAATGCTGGTATGGATTAAAAATACAAAAAAACTGTTAATACTGGAAATCTGAAGTAATAAATAGAAAATGCTTGAGTTACTCTGAAGGTGGAGTGAGAAACAAAGGATTACAAATGCTGGAATCTAGATGAAACACACAGTGACGCTGGAGGAACTCAGCAGGCCAGGCAGCATCCATGGAGAAAAGCAGGTGGTGAAGAAGGGTCCTGACCCGAAATGTTGACCTCCTGCTTTTCTCCACGGATGCTGCCTGGCCTGCTGAGTTCCTCCAGCATCATCTGTGGAGTGAGAAACAGGTAACATTTCAATTCAACAACTGCTGAAGCTCTGTTTCTCTCTCCACAGGTGTTGTCTGGCTTGCTGAGTATCTCCAGATTTTCTTTTCCTATTGCTAACATGGTACAGTTGGGCTGAATAGCCTGCTTTTGTGCTGTAATATTTTGTAACTCTGTAGCGGAGGATTGTCTCTACTGGCTGTGTGAAGTGATTCTCTCTGACATCACCCTGGGCAGCTGAGTTCCAATTTTAAGGCTCTGCCAATAATATTGTGGCATAATCTTTACTTCAATGAAAGCTGAGAGACTTCCTCGAAACCGTCTCAAAAACATGTTGTAAGGAAGCAAAAGAAGTGTCAATCTGTCCGTAAGGAGCTGGGAAGCACTGGGACCTTTTCATGTTGGATTTGCAATCATAAAATCCAGCAACTTAAATCCTATTTGATACTGTTGAAATTTGCCTTTAGAGATGACTTGCATGAAATCGGATTAACCTTCTGTACTTACAGGGTGGCAGTGAGAATTCCTGCCCCCCTCTGCAATCAAATGCTTATCACACTTCACTTCCTTGTAAATGACTCAACTTTTGAGGGACTGTAGTTATTTCAGAGAGCTCGAACTGAAGACCTGAAATCTGCACAAGCATGCCTCTCGGATGAGAAAAATCTTCTCAGGTGGAGACACAAGAGACTGCAGACGCTGGAATTTGGAGCAAAAAATGAACTGCTGGCAAATGAAATGGAGGCAAAGGACGTTTCAGGTCAAGACCTTGCATCAGAATTCAACCGTCTTGATGCAGGGACTCGACCTGAAACGTCGACTGTCCCCTTGCCTCTACAGATGCTGCTCGACCCACTGAGTTCCTCCAGCAGTTTGTTTTTTGCTTGACTTCGTATGTGCTCCTTCAGGTTCAAGGATGACTTAGTTCCAATCCAGGTGAGATCTGAGGTGGTTGACGAAGCCAATGTAGGACCTGCAGACTCTACCACAGGTGGGGCAGGAGGTGCTTGACTTGGTTGGTAGGAAGGTAGGTAGGGAGTGAAACACTCATCCCGCCATTTATGCTGGGTTTCTGGATGCTCCCAACCAATGGTAAATGGTAATTAAGATAAGATAAGATACCTTTATTAGTCGCATGTACATCAAAACACACAGTGAAATGCATCTTTTGTGTAGAATGTTCTGTGAGCAGCCCACAAGTGTCGCCACACTTCCGGCAACAACATAGCATGCCCACAACTTCCTAACCCATATGCCTTTAGAATGTGGAAGGAAACCCACGCAGACACAGGGAGAATGTACAAACTCCTTACAGACAGCGACGGGAATTGAATCCGGGTCACTGGTGCTGTAATAGCGTTACGCTAACCGCTACACTACCATGCCTGCCCGACAAATGTAGACACACTGAAGTTGCACCAAGATCTTCCCCAGTGATCAAGTGTCCAGTTCAATGTCAATCACAACATTTTATGGCACAGGAGACAAAATTTGCCGATTGTATTTGTCAGAGAATTGAATGTTTGTTCAGCTGGGCCTTCAACTGCTTATCCTGTTACACCTTTCCTTTAAATCCTATTTATTTCAATTATATTGATTAGAATGGATCAGATTCAATTGTGCCTCTTGCATTACTGGCTGTAGCTAGACATTCTGATGGTGTCAGGGTAATTGGCTTGTATCCTTGCACCTTATTGTTGACCTGCACTGCATTTTCTCTGTACTGTAACACTTTATTCTGCATTCTGTTATCGTTTGTACCTTGTACTACCTCAATGCACTGTTGTAAATAAATACTGCCTTTATGGACAGTACGCAAGACAAGTTTTTCACTGTAAGTTGGTATATATGACAATAATGAACCAATTTACCAATTTATTGTCACATGTACCGAGATACAGTGAAAAGCTTTTGTTTGCCTGCCTCCAGACAGATGTTATGGACTCAGTGAATGTCCCTTTAAGATAGAGAGAGTGTGTGTGTGTGTGTGTGTGTGTGTGTGTGTGTGTGTGTGTGTGTGTGTGGTGTGCTTACGTCAATAGAAGATAAAGGACGTAATGACGTTGTTGAAGAAGAAAGGTCAGAAGCAGAGAGAGAGAAGGGAGAGAGACACCAGCCTGTTAGTTTTCTCTATCGATGGATGAGAAACAATAACTGTGTCTGCCACTGAAATCCATATATGGAAGTTGGAAGTAATCCGGTGGAGTTCACTTTGTTGCTGACCTGTAGAAGGAAACAGGTATTTGTGTGTGGACGACCACGATTCGGATGCTTTTCGGGGTGAGGAAGTCACTACCGAGTAAACACTTAAGTGTCGCTTGAGTTCCATCGTGGAACATTTGGATTTCGTATGTACTCTCTCTATGTTTTTCTACATCTACATCTTATCTTCAGACAACGGTGGTTGTCGAAGAAGCCCTTGCTCATGTTTCACCTTATGGCTTGTGGAACTGAACTTTAAGAACCATTCCTGAACTTGGAGTTTGGGACTTTGTCACACACACACGAAGAGTTTAGTTTTGGGGTTAACGTTCAAGGTTTAACATTTTTTGAATTCTAACATACTAACATTTTTACTTTTATTTTACGTATTATCATAAGTAGTAATTAATAAAATAGTTTTAACACTGAATCATGCTCAGTGTGTTTCTTTTGTTGCTGGTTCGTAACACAGATCATTCCATTCAGAAGTACATCAAAGGAAAAAGCAACAACATATTCCAGAACATTGTGTTACAGTTATAGAGAAAGTGCAGTGCAGGCAGACAATAAGGTGCAAGGCTATGATGAGATAGATTGAGAGATCAAGAGTTCATCTTTATCGTACAAGTGATTCATCCAAGACTTTAAATGGGTTTGGGAATTGAGTCAGTAGATCAGTCACTCAAAGTGGTCAAAAGATCGCCAGACCTGAAAGGAGATTTAAAAGAACATTGCTAGTAATTCTTAAAGTCATAGAATTTAGAGTTAAAAGAGTAGAATGATTATAGTAGATATAATGAAAAGATCTGCTGAGAGCAGCTTGCAATGAGTTGCCACACTCCGGTACCATCTTGATTACCAAGGATATGGACTTTAGGTTCTGATTGCGATTTGGAATGTCCCTTTTAAGTGGCCATGGACCAGGGATTCCAGGAGTTCGTGGGCTTGTTACACTGTTTCACGGGGCCTTCCCAAACATCCTTGAATTGCCGCCTCTGCCCACCTGGTAATCTCTGGGTGTGAGCAGTGTGCCAGTTCCCGGAGCTTGGGGTCAGGCATGTGAGTGATTTAACCAGCCTATCAGAAACAGCTGAACAGTTTGGGACTCACCGCTGATGATTTTGGCCTGAGAGTCAACATTGACGTTGGTTGCTTATCCTGCCAGTGGATTTTAAAGAGACAACATCGGTGGCACTGATGAGACATCGGTGGCACCTATACCGCCACAGGTGGTCCATATCTCAGAAACATTCAGGGGAGAGGGATCACTGCTGCCTGGTAGACCATGAGCTTTATGTGGAGTTTTGGTCTTGATATTTTTCCACAACTAGCCAAAAGCTTTTTTTCCCATGGTTGGGAACAAGAACTATAGGGCATAGGTTTAAGGTGAGAGGGGAGAAACTTAATAGGAACCTGAGGGGCAACTTTTTTACCCAGTGGGTGGTCAGTATATGGAATGATAGAGGAAATAGTTGAGGTAGGGACAAGAACATCACTTGAAAGACAGCTGGACAGGTACATGGATAGGAAAAGTTTAGAGGGACAGGAGCCGAACACGGGCACAACTTAGATGGGAATCTTAGTCTGCAGGAACCGTTTGGGCTAAAGGGCCTGTTTCCGTGCTGTATGACTTCATGACTCTATGAGTGTGCAGGCACACTTGAGGCAATGGTTAATATTGTCATTGGAGTCTCCTTCACTAATGTGATATAGGTCCATGGTTTTCAAGGTCTTGTTGAGGACATTTGTTGTTGGGCGTAGGTGTTGCACCTCAGGGGCGGATGACCTTGTACCTTTGTTTTCTCATAATTCTCTATTCTCTGTCATTTTTGTATGGCATAGATAGAGATCATTTGATCCATCAGGTCTATTCTGGCTCAGAGCAATCCCATCAATCCCATTCTCCCACTTATTTCCCTGTAACCCATTCTCTCTCACGTGTTCATCAAATCCACTTTGAATCTTATACCGTCCACCTACAGTGGGGGTACATTACAGCAACCTACTAACGAGCATATCTTTGATGTAAGGGAGTACATTGGGAAAAGCCATAGAGTCACTGGGAGAAACCTGTGGTTGAGCAATTTCCAATTACCACCAGGCTCAAGGACAGCTTTTATCCTGTTATAGAACTATTGAACGGTCCCCTAGTACGATAAGGTGGACTCTTGACCTCCCAATCTACCTCGTCATGGCCTTGCACCTTATTGTCTACCTGCACTGCACTTTCTCTGTAACTGCAACACTTCATTCTACATTCTGTTATTGCTTTTCCCTTGTACTACCTCAATGTACTGATGTGGTGAAATGATCTGTATGGATGGCATGCAAAACAAAGTTTTCACTGTACTTCTGTACATGTGACAATAATAAACCAATTACCGATTAGATTAGCTCCACTCTGATTGGAAGGTTGTTTGAGGTGAGGAACTGCTTTGTAAAGAAGAGAATTGAGAGAAGTGTTGGGGTGATGACACGATCCTGTTTGACACCTTCATTGGGCCTGTGGTGGATCCATTGGGTAAGCTCCTGCATTGCCCTCAAAGGTCCCAAACTTTACATGGAGGAATGGAAGTTGCCTGCACATGACTCACTTTGATATCTGTTGCACATTTGCATCACGTGGGTTTGAAAGAATGAGGTCTTGATCTGGTGGATAGATGGTCCCAGCTGACTGAAGACCAGGTTCTGCTTCTAAGACATTAACACACATATAAATAGACATGTAATCAATTTGAAGCAGAGTTCAGCCAACATGGGGCCCACAGTCAGTAGTTTATTGGAACTCACCTGAAATGATTCAACAGGAAGAAAAGCAAGAACATCAAGAGCATGGGAACACCACCACCCTCAGGCTCCCCTCCAAGTCACACACCATCCTGGCTTGGAAATATATCACCGGTTCTTCACCTGGGTCTAAACCCCGGAACTCCCTCTCCAATAGCACTGTGGAAGCACCTTCACCAGAATGACTGCAGCAGTTCGAGGAAGTACTCACCACCACCATGTCAAGTGCAATTAAGGATGGAACGTAAATGCTGCCCTCGATAACAGAGCCAACATCCCCAAACAAATTCTATAGAGGAGCCTGAGACTTATTGACAATGCATTTAACCCATGGACCTCAATTCCATTTCTTCATCATTGCTTTATAATCTCTCGATACCTTTTCCCATTGATCTCACTCTCAAAATACCAATTGAACATTGATCATCCATACTCTGAGTTCTTCCTTCCTGCCTCCAAGCTTACACTCTAAGGTTATGTCCCTTCATTATTTCATGCCTTTTGTTCTCAAGCACACCTGTTCTCTGAGTTCAGCCTGAAACCAGAGCCCAGGTGGGGAAAACTAGTCAAGGCTCACAGAGCAGCACAACCCAAGACTTCAAAAATTGAGAGGCTACATCAGGACTCAACCATCCAGACACAAGGTTCCGACCCTGCTGCTACGGTGCTCAGAGATTTTTTTCTAAATTTCACCATCCTTCAGAGAAAATTATAACACCATTATATTTTGTATTCATTTTCATATTTTTGTAAATTACTGCTATGGACATTATAACATGTGTGTGTGTTTCTGTGTCAGTGTGTGTGTGTGTATGTGTCTGTCTATGTGTGCATCTGTGTGTGTCTGCGTGTCTGTGTGTGTCGGTGTCAGTGTGTGTGTGTGTGTGTGTGTGTGTGTGTGTGTGTGTGTGTGTGTGTGTGTGTGTGGGTGTGTGTGTGTGTGTGTGTGGGTGGGTGGGGTATGAATGTATTTGTGCCCTGCATGTTTCCCCAGGCTGAACAATATGGCAATATTGGAATACATAAACACAAAGAGATGTGAAGAGTTGTTAAAGCATCTGCAACTGCTTTATTCAACTATAACTACACCACACATTATACATACATGTCAAGCATTTATATGTACTGACCTGCTTTTCCTTTTGTGAACAGAGAGCGATACATATTTATGCAAAATTTATAGATTGAACCTATCTGTGAGTTTCATGAGTCTCTTTGATTTTGTCAAAGAAACTGGTATTTTTTGTGTTGTATCAACTTCTCAACAAGGAAGAAATCACTTCTTGACTAAATTCAGTAGGACCTTGCACTGTCATTTCCACACCATTTTGCACTTGGTCAACTCATAGCACTTTGAAATTCTGTTATACAACTCCAGCAGACTGTTTGTTACTGCTTAATTAGTGTGATTCGGTCATCCCTTTAAAGTTTACATCTACACACTTTTTAACAATCTCATTTTGTGTTTTCTTGGCTGTCTCCACTGCTGTAACTAGAAAAAATCAACTTTCACTACAAAGGTGACACAAGACTGTTTATTTCTCTCCATAGATGCTGCCTGACCTGCTGAGTTCCTCCAGCATTTTGTGTGTGTGTGTGTGTGTGTGTGTGTGTGTGTGTGTGTGTGTGTGTGTGTGTGTGTGTGTGTGTGTGGATTCACCGTAAAGATCTTACTTTCTACTAGTTAACTAGCACAGTTAATGAACAAACTAGGATTAACTGGTACAGTTAATGGAGAAAGGCAATGGAACTGAGAACAGCAAACAGTGTTTGATGTGTGTAAGAGTCTAGTAAGGGTGAGCTAATTCACTATGGCACAATGACGTAATGCTTCAAGTTATGAATTGCAATCTGTAACCAGTCCTGTAATAGATGATGGACAAGAAAATTCAGATGAGTTTGCGTCATGCACAAAGAATGATAGAAATTTTTCTGAATATTCCTATAGTGCCCTTCACAACACACCTCCCAGAATATTTTGTTCTGAGTTTTTATATTTGATCGTGTACTTATATTGAGATAAGAAAATGGCTCAGCTTTGCCTTATCAATGTTGGTACTGCAGACTCAGGATGAAGAATTACCAGCAAAGACTTGTGGTCTGTGAGCAATGTTTACTCCACAGTGATTGATTTAACTTTTTCATTCCAAAAACAATCCTAAATGTCTCTTTTCTTAATTTGAGTAAACTTTCTCTCACCCTTTGCCAATGTGCATGATACGATCAAATAGTTTTTTCTTGTCTGTCATCCATTACAGTAAAGATTACAGCTTCCAATCCAGCAATGAAGCATTGCATGGACTTTTCAATGTGCATTGTATCATAGGGAGCTAGCAAATTCACCCTTTCCAGATTCTTACATGCAATATATGCCCTTTGCTGTTCTAACCTCAATTCTAATTTTTGTCTTTCTTCAGTAGCAATGTAATGGTATCAGTATTGTTGCAAGATCTGTCAAAAATCCAGCAATTCTCTCCCTACAGAACATTAGAGACATACCAACACCTCAAGGACTGCAGCCGTTTAAGAAGGCAGTTCACCAACCCCTTCTCATAGACAACTAGGGACGGGCAATTAAATGCTGGCTCAGCTGCGAAGCCCACACCCCTTGAATGAATATAAAGATATGTACCATTCCTGGGAATCATCTAATTCTGCATTGTTTTCACATTTCCTTGCCTTCACAATTGCTTCTATTTTCTATTTGACTGGTTACAATCCATTTCTAAGCGCAAGTTAAACCACTTCTATCTGTACAACTACTCATTTTTTTTCTTTTGAGCCTGACATAGCATTCATGTAGCCATCGGAACACTTCTCAATATTAGAATTTCTTCTCCGCGGTACCTGTGGCTTGAAATGCGTCATGTTGACTGCTCAGACAATGATCTGCTGCTTGTAGTGAATTGTCCATTGTAGCTTGTAATTTTGTCTATGAATAAAGAGCTTAATGTGCATAAATTGTCAAACGTTGCTGTCTTATCTCATCAACATTCAGCTGAGCATATGCATGTAACTGGTGTAGTCTGTGAAAACAGTGGTACCTGCTAAATCTACATATAAGTCTTGTGAAGTAAGCAATTGGTACTGCCCATCATCAGCTGCCTGGGTCAATATTATTTTGCAATTTCCACGTACTTGAACAGATTGTTGGTGAATTTCTGTCACTCTGGCTTGTCTCCATTTCATCTTAATTTATTGAAGTCTTTTTCCACCTTATTCTTCAATGCATCTGGACAAGCTGAGGGTTATTTGATGGAAGTTAGAGAATTTTAATAAATGTGTAGTAATATTTGTACTTTTCTGCAATAACGTTCCTCTAGCTTTCTGGGTCAGTCTTTGCTCTTCAATATTGATTGATTAATGTAATGATAGAGACTGGTGGACTCAGCCAGTTCCATCACGGGTACAGCTCTCCCCACCATCAAGGACATCTACAAGAGCCGATGGCTCAGGAAGGCGACATCCATCATCAGGGACACCCACCATCAGGGCCGTGTCCTCTTCTCGATGCTGCCATCAGGCAGGGGGTACAGGAGCCTGAAGACCCACACCTCAAGGTTCAACAACAGCTTCTTCCCCACTGCCATCAGGATCTTAAACTGACCTGAAAAACCCTAATTCTACCTCAAGACTATATCTCCCTCAACTTGCACGACTGTCATTATGTTATTTTTTGTTTATTGTGTTGTGTAAGTCGTGTATAGTTTCTGTCAATTTAAGTTTATGTTAACTTATGTTTGTCATGTTTGTAACGTACTGTGCTGCTGCTGCAAAAAGCGAATTTTCCTGGCATTTATACCCTGAGTATGTATGCCTATGACAATAAACTTGAACTTGAAATAACCAGCTGCCGTTATTAAGATAAGATATCTTTATCAGTCACATGTACATCGAAACACAGAGTGAAATGCATCTTTTGCGTAGAGTGTTCTGGGGACAGCCTGCAAGTGTCGCCACGCTTCCAGCGCCAACATAGCATGCCCACAACTTCCTAACCCGTACGTCTTTGGAATGTGGGAGGAAACCCGAGCACCCGGAGGAAACTCATGCAGACACAGGGAGAATGTACAAACTTCTTACAGACAGTGACCGGATTTGAATCTGGGTTGCTGGTACTGTAGAGCTCTAAGCTCTATTTATTGACCATTGTGACTGACTAATGCTTTGTATCCATAAATTTGAAAGTTCACTGTACTCTACGTTAGTTATACTTGGTTGAACTTATTTGATAAGCATTGTTACCCATAACAGAGCAAGCTACTGCTCTGTAGAAGCGAATATTGTTGTACTGACCACTTTACCAGACTTTGGTTCTGCTTTCTACCATTTGCACTGGTGTCATAGACCCCAGGTGAGCCCAATTCTCTATTGTTCTCATTGACTTCAGTGCTGAGTACCCCTCCCTCTGTGGCTTCTTGCTGTGAAAAGATCTCGTATTTGAAGAAGTCTCCCTGAAAGTAGCCACACAAGTATATGGAATAGTAAAGAAGGCATATGGCACGCTTGCCTTCATTGATCGGGGCATTAAGTACAGAGTCCGGAAGTCATGTTGCAGCTGTATAAAACTTTGGTTAGGTTGCACTTGGAGTAGTGTGTGCAGTTCTGGTCGCCCCATTGCAGGAAGGATGTGGAGGCTTTGGAAAGGGTACAGAAAAGGTTTAACGAACACAAAATGCTGTAGGAACTCAGGAGGTTAGGCAGCATCTATGGAGGGAAATGAACAGTCGACGTTTCAGGCCAAGACCCTTCATCTACCAGGATGCTGCCTGGATTGGAGGTTATGAGCAGTAAGGAGAAGTTGGACAAACTTGGGTTGTTTTCTCTGGAGGCTAAGGGGAGATGGGATACTAAAGGACATGGAGACAGATATGACAGAGGAGTTTAAGAGGCTCTGATATAGGCACATGAATGTGCAGAGAATGGAGGGATATGGACATTGTGCAGGCAGAAGGGATTAAATGTCATTAGCTTCATTAGTTCAGCACAACATAGCGGCCTCCTGTGCTGCCCTGTTCTATTTTTTATGTTGTATGTTATATGTTCTATGACATGCATTTAAGGTGAGGGGAGGAAAGTTTAAAGGAGATGTGTGGGGCAAGTTTTTACACAGAGAACAGGCTGCCAGGGTTGGTGGTGGAAGCAGATTCAACAGTGCCTTTTAAGGGGCTTTTGGATAGACACTTGAGTAACCAGGGAATGGAGGCATGTGGATCATGTTCAGGCAGAAGAAAATTAGTTTAATTTGGCATCGCGTTTGGCACAGACATTGTGGGCCGAAGGGCTTGTTCCGGTACTCTACTGTTCTTTGTTCCATGTTAAATCATACAACTAGAATTTGATTCACTATATTGATGTTAGACTTGGTTGCTGAGACTATGTGCCCTTTCTTCTGACATCTAACACACTTGTCATTTTAAATTGATATATATGTGGTAGATGACTTCTGCTACATCTAGAACAGCAACTCACAGCAGCCTCATCCATGTGCTCCGGACTTTGTGTTGGGATTCTCACCTCCTCTATCACTCTAGAACTGTAAACTGCAGCTATACTTACATCGGACGGAATTCCTTAACATTTCTCAACGCCTTTTCCACAGAGGTGGCAATTTTGGAGACAAGATCAAATGTGGATTCAGTGTGTTTAATAATGGTGATTGAATTTGCTCAATGATTAAACCAAAAGAAAACATGTCATCAAGAGCATGGTCAAAGAAAATGCCAAAGTTGTGACGTCAAGACAGGTCCTTAGAGAGGCTATATACCCTCTGACTGCCTCAATTAATTTCTGATTCTTAGATCCAGATTTGTATCTCCTCACAATTGTTGATGGTTTAGAATTGAAATGATGGTTCAAATCCTGTATTACTTTGCTAAACAAAACACCTTTTGCGTTCTGTGATGTTAACTGATTTTATGACATGGTGTATGTTTCCAAGCCCATTTCATTTAGGAGGATGGTGTTCTTGTGCTCCTGTTTCTGCAGGTAACTCTTAATTTCCACCTGTTATTTGCTGTAAAATATACTTGCAAGTGTTTTATGTATGAATAAAAGGCTCACCCACCCAGTCCTACGTGCCAAAGCTTCCAGTGTCATCAACTTGGGTCTGAGTATCCATTTTGTCCAGTTCCCACTCTTACAATGACACAGTTTCTGCTTGAGGACCATCAAATACCATGCTACAATTTCACTTGTGCTTTTAATCTGGTTGACATCATTTCTCGCAACACAGTGTTTGCTATGGACTTAATGTAGTTCTTGCATAAGGTCAAAGGTACACGGCTGAAGTCTCCCAGGTTGACAACATGAACTGACCATTCAGCTTAGAGTCATAGAGTCACACAGCACGGAAACAGGCCCTTCAGCCCAACTCATCCATGCCAACTGTGTTGCCCAGGGAGCAAGTCCCATCTGCCCACATTTGCCCCATAACCCTCTAAACCTCTCCTATCCATGTGCTTATCTAGATGGATCTTAAACATTGCTAATATGCCTGCCTCAACCACTATTTCTGGCAGCTCATTCCAAATACGCACCACCCTGAAGAAGCTGCCCCTGATGTCCCTTTTAAATCTCTTGCCTCTGATCTTAAACCTATGCCCTCTTGCTTTTAGCACACCCTCCCTGGGCAAAAAGACTATGTGCTTTCACCCTGTCTGTGCCCCTCAAGCTTGTTGGGAGATTCAAAGACATTGTTTTTTCCGTTGCTCTATCATCACCATATTTTTATGCTTTGTCTTCTGTCCTTGTCTCCAATTTGATTATATATGAATCTGACCTGGGATTAAAATGCATTTAAAGGAACATGAGGAGATACAGAGAGTGATGTGGACATGTGCAATTGGCTTAATTACCTCTGCAATGATGTTGTGTATATGCACATATGTAATAAAGATATGTCATACATTTAGTATATGCTGCATATACTGCATTCTCCAACCCAAGGACTGCTTAAGAGACATAAGAACACAATCCATATTCATGCACTTCCACAAACAATCTACACCTAAAGATGGAAAACAGTTGTGCTAACATTACATCAGTCATCTTCATGAGCCTTTGAACTGGGAAATTCTTCTCCGAGATGACTTACATTGTTGTCCAGGCTAGAATGTAGTGACATGACTGCTGGAACTGTTCCTTGTGAGTTGCCCCTACTGAGACTACAAGTGATTAACACTTTTACTTGGATGACAGTCCATCAATTTGCCATAAAATTGTTGCCATTGTATGTCCTTTGGTCCGTCCTTTGACAAATCCAAGAGCTCACAAAGAAACAGAGCAGATAGATAGATAGAGACATAGATAGATATAGATATAGATATTTATTTATTAGTCACACGTACATCGAAGCACACAGTGAAATGTGTCTTTTTGAGTTACTGAGAATGTTCTAGGGGCAGCCCGTAAGTGTCACCGCGTTTCCGGCGCCAACATATCATGCCCACAACTTCCTCACCCATATGTCTTTGGAATGTGGGAGGAAATCAGAGCACCCGGAGGAAACCCACGTAGTCATTGGGAGAACGTGCAAACTCCTTACAGACAGCGGCAGGAATTGAACCCGGGTCACTGGCGCTGTAAAGCGTTACGCTAACCGCTACACGGCCGTGCCGCCCATCTTTGTTTGGAGTATAGAGTATAATGGTTGGCAATTAAGCAAGACTACTAAAAAATGTGTTGCTAATGAACAGTGGGAAAATGTCCACCCAGTAATGGAGCAGTTCCAACATGGTTACTGCCCCTCGGTTACCAAGTAGGGAATGACTTCTACTATAAACTCTATAGAACATTCCCTCCAAAAAATATGCTGCGTGCAGGTAGGGTTAAGTAAATAGTTTGGTCAGGATCAGACTCTGGAGTGATTTGTGCCCCATTCAGGATGTAGACTGACAAGATCCGAATATTAACTGGGTCGAGTACATGTGTGAGGTTGCAAACAACAAGCCAAAAGTTGTACATCTTGAGAACTAACTGGATGCACTCATCGAGTCATAGAGTAATACAGCACTGAAACAGGCCCTTCGGCTCATCTCATCCATGCCGAACAAGGTCCCCATCTGAGATAGTCCCATTTGTCTGCACTTGGCTCATTTCCCTCTAAACATTTCCGATCGTACACCTCTCCAAATGTTTTTCTTAAATGTTAAACTCGGCGCCATTCACAGGTTTAGAACATTTTCTGAAGCAGGTAATCCCGAGGGAGGCTGCCACAGGATGGTAGCAATGGTGAAGGTGGTAAGGCTGTCTAATGAGACAGGTGTGGGATAGGTAAGGGTACAAAAGAAGCTCACCTGTTTGCAAGGACTGTGAGTGTCTACAAGAGCTGGTCAGAGGCTGGTGATGAGCGACACCACAAAGCCTTTCTACCGTCAGCAAAGCCCAAGTCTGGAATGTGTCATGTAGAGTATATATGGAGTGTGAGAGGTTGCAGCATCTATTTGAGTATCTGAAGGGGCTACTCCTCAAGTTTTGGCTGCACTCCAGCCTCAAGCTGCTGATCCTTGGTCAGCCAGTGCAGAGGGTGGGTGGGTCGTTCGGGGGATCTCCTGGTTGGTTTGCTCCTACACCTCACCAAGGTGGCCATTCACGGGTCCAGGCGGCAGGCAGTCGAGGGTTCTGCCCGATCCCATTGCCTGCCCCTCTTCCGGGCTTAGGTCTGTGCCTGTGTGTTCCTGGAAAAGGTATCCACGCAGAATCCACAGGTACAATGGGGTACAATGGGCAGGCACGGTGGTGTAGCGGTTAGCCTAACACTATTACAGCACCAGTGACCCGGGTTCAATTCCCGCCACTGTCTGTAAGGAGTTTGTACATTCTCCCTGTGTCTGTGTGGGTTTCCTCCGGGTGCTCCGGTTTCCTCCCACATTCCAAAGACGTACGGGTTAGGAAGTTATGGGCATGCTATGTTGGCGCCGGAAGCGTGGCGACACTTGCAGGCTACCCCCAGAACATTCTACACAAAAGATGCATTTCGCTGTGTGTTTCAATGTACATGTGACTAATAAAGTTATCTTCTCTTGTCTATCACCATGATTGGCAGGCGCTTTAATGACTGGATGGCTGTTACCAATGGATTTCACAGCATTAGGTATCTAGCTCTTTGCTGTCAGTGGTGTATATTAATAATTTAGTTTTGTGTAAGGAGCATGATTGAGGACTTTGGAAACATTACAAAATTGACTGTGTGGCTGACAGTGAGAAGGGAAGCTTCAAACAGCAGGAGGGTATCAATGGGCTGGAAAACTAGCCAGTGGAAATCAGTCTGGAGAACATGTGTTTGGGAAGGTGCAACAAAGCAAGGAATACACAATAAATGGAAGAATACTGGGAGGTTTGGTGGAACCAAGGGCAATGGAGTATATGTTCATTGCTTTGATCAAGTGCCACACCAAACGTTGCAAAAAGTTCATTATGTAGATGGTAACATTGACACTGGAAGGTTGGTTAGCTAAAAGGAAACAGACAGAAGACCGAAATGAATCTTTTTCTGTTGACACGGGTAATGAGTGGTGTACCACATGGAACAGTACAATTTATATAAAAAATGACTTAGATGAAGAAAATGAAGTTACGGTTGATTAATCTGATAATGTTATAAAGATAGGACAGTAAATTGTGAAGAGAACATGGGGGCTACACAGGGATATATATAGGTTATGTTAGTGGGTGATGATGCAGTACGATGTGGGAAAATGTGAATTTGTCCATTTTGATAAAAAAAGAATCACTTACTCTACATGGTAAGAAGCTGCAGAGCTCTGAGATGCGAGGGGTTTGGAAGTCCCAGTGCATGATTCACAAAAAGGCAGATTTGGCAAGTTATTTGGAAAGCTAACAGAATTGTCAAAGTCGACCCGCGCTTCTGGAAAGAATCAGACAGCAGCAGAACCAAAGAACTTACAATAAATGCTTTATTAGCTTTCACAAGCAGGAGTGGGAAAATACGGAGACAGAGTAACCATGTAACTCTAACTCTATACCGAAACCCACTCAAAGAAGGCTCGGCTACAGTGTATTTTTATACCCTTTTTCGTGGGAACACTAGGTAAGAAACTACTCTTACACAGGCAATTGTTTACATGGAGTTTCGAACATAACAAGATATAGGCATAAAAGTTACTTCTTCCCACTTGCACTTGCTACTTAAACCGGACATAACTAAATCACACCAGAGTGAAGTCATTCTTTACCTTGAAAATCCTTTTGCAGTGAGAACCATACTAAAAAGCATGATATTAACCCTTACACTGCCAGTCGTTAACCCTTTCGTTCCCAGCTATCTTTCACAGAATCTTATCAGTTATTCTTGGATAAAAAAATAGTAAAATCATGCAGGGCATTGGTCAGACCACAGCTGGAGCATTGTGTGCAGTATTGGACCTTTTATTTAGAAAAGTATGTAAGTACATTGAAAGCTGTTTCACAATGGTCTACTGGATAAACTCTTGAAATGAATGGCTTGTCTCATCAGGAAATGGTTGAGGAGTGTAGGCTTGTGTTTGCTGGGATTTAGAAGAATGAGAGATGTCATGAAAGATCTTGAGGGTTGTTGATAGAGTAGATGTGAGGAGAATGTTTTCTCTTGTGGGAGAATCTGGAACCAGAACTCACTGTTTAAAACTAGGAGTCACCTATTTAAGATAGTGATGAGGCAAATATCCATCTCTCAGACAGCTGTGAGTCTTCAGAACTCTTCTTCAGAAGGCAAAGGAAACAAGAGTATTTTTGTCTTTGCACTGTACTGCTGCCGTGAGACAACAAATTTCAAAACATATATGCAGTGATAATAAACTTGATTCTAATTCTGAATATCTTTAAGGCCAAGGTAGATAGATTTCAGATAAGGGAAAGGTTACCAGGGTAGGTGCAAATGTGGAGTTGAGGTTATAGCGGTTAGCATAACACTATTACAGCACCAGCGACCCGGATTCAATTCCGACCACTGTCTGTAAGGAGTTTGTACATTCTCCCTGTGTCTGTGTGGGTTTCCTCTGGGTGCTCCGGTTTCCTCCCATATTCCAAAGATGTATGGGTTAGGAAGTTGTGGGCATGCTATGTTGGCGCAGGAAGCGTGGCGACACTTGCGGGCTGCCCTCAGAACACTCCACACAAAAGATGCATTTCACTGTGTGTTTCAATGTACATGTGACTAATAAAGATATCATATCGTATCATAACATGACTATACGTAATTTTATGAATAGTGGGTCAAGTTCAAATGGCTAAGTGTCCTCCACCTATTCTTTAATTGGATGTTTGTATCCTTGAAGGTAATTAGACAGATAAATAAGGTGGACGAAAGTCAGACAGATTGATTCACTTTATTGTTGAAGCACAGAAGGTGAGAGAGGGGGGAGAGCAGAACTGTAGAGTATTCATACATCAGTTCTTCCAGGGTTTGTGTACTGCCTAGTTCTGGTCTGGTCGCCTAGTTACTGGAATAATATAATTACACTGGAGATTTTGCTAAGGAGGTCGATGAGGAAGTTCCTAGGAGTGGAAAATTGTTCCTATGAGGAAAGGTTGGACAGGCTGTGGTCGTTTTCTCTGTAACAAGGGAGACTTAATTTAGGGCTATAAGTTAAGAGTAGCCTAAGTAGAGAAAATAGGACAGTTCTAGTTCCCTTAGCAGAGGTGTCAAAATCCAGTGTGCATCGGATGAGAGGGAAGACATGGAAGATTGTTTCATGCAGAGGGTGGTGAGACATCTGGAACTCACTGCCCAAAAGGCTGGTGGAGGTGGAGAATGTCCATCACATTTAAAGAGCATGTCATTGCGCACTTGGAATGACATGACCTGCGGGGCTGTGGAACTGGTACCGGGAGACAGGGTTGAGGTGGGTCGTTCTTTCCAACTGGCATCAACACAATGGGCTGAATAGCCTCCTTCTGTTTCGTAAATGGTCTATGGTTCAATGATCGCTGTCTGTGCGAGATTGCTGCGAACAATTAGTCTACTCTTTTTTCCGCATTGCAGCAGTGCCAGAGGTACAGCACAGAGAATTCCTGGTGAAGTGCTTCGAGCAGTGGGAGGCACAAAAAATTGCAAGCTCCTGCATTCCTTTTATAAATTGTCCTGAAGTTAAAGTGTTCTCAGATCCTTTTAGGTAAGCATCCACTGAGTCAGGACCACTGATAGCTCCATGAACATCTTATTTGGTCAAATTAAACAGCAGAAAGTACTAAAATATGTAACAAATTTGCATGCAATGGCATTTTGAAGAAATCTATTGATGCCAGACCTTAGGAAGTGCATCATCAGTCTTAAAGGCAATTTCATCGTTTCAAAAATTTCTACAGATACCCTCTGATTAAACTCATTCTGGTGATACAAATAATTTGACCTGGATTTTTTTTAATGTAATAAAAGCAATATCTATTTTTAGCTCCCAGATTTATTCATGATGTAAAAATCCTTTCTTCACTAAAGTAATCATGGCCCAGCAATTCTCTTGAGACTTAAGCAGACGAGTTAAACAGACTCTGTACTGGGACCATGCACAAGTTTTATGTGCATTTACAACACTGCAGCAGTCTTCTACGTATGAACCCCAACATGCCATTGTTGATGGACAAGCCTTGTGCATACCCACCCATGAATGGAGGCCCTGTGAGGCTAACAGATAAATAGGTACCAGACCGTAGTGGAGGTCATGAGAGATGGGGATTGAGCACAAGGATGGTCGGAATGATCGGATCTAGAGCTTTGGAGGTTGGGACATCAAGTGTCAATACACCAAAGTTTTGAAGCATTAAGTTCTCATTGCGGGCTGGAAATCTCCTTGAGCTAGAGAGGTTCTGGAGGTAATCATTCTGGGCTCCCAGATGGCACTGTTGGTGGAAGCGAGTGTTTAGTGAATGCTTAAAGCATTTCCTACCTGAGGGATCATTGTCTCAGCTTCAGCAACCATGGGCCAGGTGAGACAGATTCTCTTCAGGTAATGCAGAAATGGGCTTCAACTTTCCTGAAAGAACTACTTCAATCCGAATGGCCATGGTTATGGCAATGAATTCTGAGTATGTGACACATTTTGCCAGTGGGAGCATGGCTTACATACAGAGGATATAGAATAATGTTGGCAAATTGTTCTGTCTGCACACAAACCATGCAATTCGAGTCATGGAGTCACTGAAGGATACAGCACGGAAACAGGCCCTTCAGCCCATTTAGTCCATGCTGCCCATCAACACCCATTTACACTGATCCTACACTACCATTTCATTCTCCCCACATTCACATCAACTCCCCCCAGATTCTACCTCTCACCTACACACTAGGGGTTACTTACAGTGGCCAATAAACCTACCAATCTTGAATGTGGCCATTGGGTTTGAGATTAATTTCCTTTGCACACACACACAAAGATATTGTTCGGCATAAAGGAATCATATATGCCTGGATTTTCATGTTATTTTGAAGTGAATGCTCTCAGGAAAAAAATATAATTCTAAAACAATCCCCATAGCAGCAAGTATGAAGAAACTGGCATATGTGTAAGGGTAAAGTCTTTTCAAATGATACTTGCCTTTTTAATTTATGTAACAAGATTCTTTAGTTTTCATGAGACTTCCATTTTCCTTACGTTCACCTTAACTCAGGATATCCCAATAAAACACATTTCATGTGTGTTCAATCTAGTCATGCAGATAACTTAGGAACCAATTGCCCACAAGAGCTTCTCACAAATACCAATGTGATAATGAGTAAATAATCTGACTGGAGGGATGAATGTTGGCCAGAACTGTAGGATCACCCTTGCTCTTACTTAAGAGTGTGTGGCGGGATTTCCCATGTCCCACAGCTACCAGCGTGGAGATGCTACACTCAAGTACCTGGGGTGGGACATAAAACGTCACCCTCCTTGTTCTGAAAGTTACCACTAAGCCACAGCTGACATAATTAGATTTTACATCCCCTCAGCCACTCATGGGAAAACATCTTTTACAAAACCATGATTCATGCTAGAGTTTCTTAATGTCACTAAGCTTTTGATCAATTATGGAGTTATTTCATCACATCCCTCAGAAATACGATCGGGATCTTATTCATCATCCATCAGTTTGTCAAAAAAGAAACATTTTATGCTCCGGCATGTAGGCTATTTCTGCACCTAGGCTAAACAGTTAATATGTTTTTAGTGAGACAACTGTAATTCTGTGAGAATTTTCTGCAACTTAAAATGAGTCAATTAAAAATTGTTTGGAAAGTTTTTCACTCTCAAGAATAGTTTTGAAGTAAATTGAGAGGTGCAAAATCTTTGGGAAAGTAAAATCCTTGTAGTTTGATTCTTTAATAAAAATATACAGCCTTTGGGATTGGTCTGTAATTTAATACCTTGCATCGGACAGCTCAAGAAACTTCACAGGAATTTAATCAGACAAGAGAGTATTGACACTGAGCCAAAACAAAATATTACACCATATAACTAGAAGCTTGATTAATAATTCAGGTGTTTGAGTTGGGAATGACATAGAGTTGAAGTGATTTATTTGGGGAAATCTAGAACTTGAAGGCATGGTAAAGGAAAGTGCGGGGAACACTCAGCAGGTCAGTCAGCATCCGTAGAAAGGGAATCAGAGTTAGTGTCTCACGGCCAATGCCTCTTTGTGAGAACGGCAATAGTGTAGCAAAAGAAACTGAGATAAATTGGGACCAAAACTGGAGGATTGTGCAGCTGAAGCAGGTTAAAGGGATAAGGAGGGGTGAAGATTGAGTGATTTGGATATAAATTCAGGATCAGAGCAAAATGTTGGAATAAAATCACTTTTACAGTGATTTCTGTCACTACAGTGGATGTCATCATTTGGATGAACCTGTACATTGGCAGAAGTTTATGTTGCATTTTCAGTTAAGTGGAATTAATGTTGAAAGATAAGATGCTTCAATTAGAAAACAGGTAAAAATGCACTGTGCATGTTCGGTTACATGAACCACTTAATGACTTTGGGTTCTGTCTATCACTTCCAATGCCTAAGAATGGTTGTCGAACAGTTTCTGATTGTGTTTAGCAGGCAAGTGCTTGTGTGATTTTTCTCACTATGCACCTGGCATAACAATAAGCAAATTATCCGGTGTATATTTAGAAAGCAGGGAATCTCCAATTAACACTGACTCTTCGAAATGTTAAGAATTGCGTCCACCATCTCACCTCCAAGCTAGTCACGCCTCAACCAGATGTGAACAGAGGAGTAAAACTGCAGGAAGATTTGACGCTACCTGAATTCAGCCGAGCATTTTTTTTATATGGATGTACAAGGTAAAGACTCACTGTAATGCCCAATTTGATCACATCTGTGGAGGGAGAAACAAAATTAACGTTTCAGGTTTCAACACAACAACTAGTTATGAAAGGACTAGAACGGATAAATGCATAGTTAAAGTTTGCTCTGGTAGAGGTGCCTAGAACCAAAGGTCATGCTATCAGAATAAGTGGTCAAGCAGACAATGGTGAATTTTGAAACTCTCTACACAAGAGAGCTATTCAGGAGTACGTTCAGAGATCAATCTGTAGGACTTGATTTTGTAAAATTCTGTCAATTACAATTTTCAGTTGATAGCCCTCCATCCCTGAGAGGGATTATTTGTTTTAAAATCATGCACAAGAACTAAATAAGGTCTTTCACCATTGTTAGAAATTTCACACGAGCAAGGAATTTCATTGCACCCTGGAGTAGATGACAATAAACTAATCGGAATCTAATCTGAATCTGAATCTGAACAGAGGATATGGTGGTAAATCTCATCAAAATGCTTTAGAAATTGAAGCTGAAGTATAGATATTTTAACTGAAATATTTGCAACCAGCATGTTGATTTCTCTTGAAAATAACATTCTTGGTTCACTTTATTGAGTTCCTTCTAAAGAATACAAGCCAATTACCCTGACACCATCAGAATGTCCAGCGTCAGCCACAGTAATGCAAGAGGCACAATTGAATCTGATCCATTCTAATCAATACAATTGAAATAAATAGGATTTAAAGGAAAGGCGTAACAGGATAAGCAGTTGAAGGCCCAGCTGAAAAAACATTCAATTCTCTGACGAATACAATTGGCAAATTTTGTCTCCTGTGCCTTAAAATGTTGTGATTGACATTGAACTGGAAACTTTATTACTGGGGAAGATCTTGGTGCAACTTCAGTGTGTCTACATTTGTCGGGCAGGCATGGTAGTGCAGCGGTTAGCGTAACGCCATTGACCTGGCCAGTGACCCGGGTTCAATTCCCGTCACTGTCTGTGAGGAGTTTGTACGTTCTCCCCGTGTCTGCGTGAGTTTCCTCCGGGTGCTCCGGTTTCCTCCCACATTCCAAAGACGTACAGGTTAGGAAGTTGTGGACGTGCTATGTTGGCACCGGAAGTGTGACGACACTTGCGGGCTGCCGCCAGAACACTCAACACAAAAGATGCATTTCACTGTGTGTTTTGATGTACATGGGACGAATAAAGATATCTTATTTCTCACATTTGGTCACATTCCATTTTGAGGTTAGAGTCATGGAGTCATACAGCACGGAAACAGGCCCTCCAGCCCAAATGGTCCATGCCGACCAAGATTCCCATCTAAACTAGTCCCATTTGCCCGCGTTTGGTCCATATCCCTCTAAACCTTTCCTATCCATGTATCTGTCCAAGTACCTTTCAAATGTTGTTAATGTACCTGCCTCAACCACTTCCTCTGGCAGCTCATTCCATGTACAGACTACCATCATAAGACAAAATTATTATGACCTTGATGATTCTTGGACTTGCTCAGGAGAGAAAATACCTGGAATTTTAGTCTCTTCAACTTTCTTTGGTATCCCACCTCTCTGCGAAGGTCATGTGATTTTGGTGGGGTGATTTTATATATTGTGATATATGTTGGATAAGCTGGGTATGTTCTTGTCAACCATTGTATGTGTGTTTCAAAGCCCACATATAATTGCACAAATCCAAGCTCATTAATCTAGCATCGAGCCTACGAGAGGCTCGCATCTATTCAACAACAATGAAAATATTTATACAGCACTATTACTTTAGCTAGACTATCTCAAGGCACATCAGAGCAGCAGGATCAAACAAAACTTGACACTAAGCCACACAAGAATATATCATACCAGACAACCAAACATTGGGTTGTAGTTGTAGGTTTTAAAGACTGTCTGAAAAGGAGAGATGTTGACAGATGGAGAAGTTTAGGGAAGGATCTCAGAGCTAATAGTGATTAAATTCAGAGATATTCATGAGGTAGAATTAAAGCGGTGAAACGACTCTTAAACAGAAACTCCCAATCCTCTGATTTCTACCACCAAGAAGAACAGGGGCTTCAGGTCAAGGGGACACCACTACATGCAGGTTCCCCTCCAGGTCACACACTATCCTGATTTGGAAATAGATCACTGATCCTTTGTGGGTCTAAATCTTGGAACAGCCTCTCCAACAGCAGCTGTCCAAGAAGATGGCTGACCACCACCTATCCAAGGGCAATCAGGAGTGAACAGGCCTGGCTGCTGACATCCTAATCCTAGAAAATGAATTAAAATAAACTAGTCCATGACCAGTGGTGTTCTTCAGGGATCCTTACAGGGACCTCTGCTGTTTGTGATGTATATACATGACCTGCATGAAAATGTAGATGGATGGGTTAGTAAGTTCGCAGACAAAACTAAGATTGGTGGTGTTGTGGATAGTGTAGTCAATTGCCAAAGGATACAGCGGGATATAGATCAGTCGCAGATAGGAGTGGAGAAATGGCAGATGGAGTTTGATCTGGACAAGTGTGAGGTGTTTCACTTTGGGAGAACAAGTATAAAAGGACAGTACACTGTTAATGGCAGAACTCTTAACAGTGTTGATGTACAGACGGATCTTGGTGTCCAAGTCCATAGCTCCCTGAAAGTGACTTCACGGGTTGATAGGGTGGTAAAGAAGGTGTACGAGATGCTTGCCTTTATTAGTCGGGGCATTGAGTTCAAGAGTCAGGAAGTTGTGTTGCAGCTTTATTAACTGGTTAGGCCACATTTGGAGAATTGCATTCAGTTCTGGTCGCCCATTTATAGGAAGGATGGGGAGGCTTTGGAAAGGGTGCAGAAGATGTTCACCAGGATGCTGCCTGGATTACAGGGTATGTGCAATAAGGAGCGGTTGGACAAAATTGGGTTGTATTCTTCAGAGCGTGGGAGGCTGAGGGGAGACCCAATAGAAGTTCATAAGATTATGAGAGGCATTGATAGAGTAGACAGCTGATATCTTTTTCTCAGGGTTGAAATGTCTAATGTCTAGAAGGCATACATTTAAGGTGAGAGAGGGTAAGTTCAAAGGAGATGTGCAGGGCAAGTTTTTTACACAGAGAACGGTGGGTGCCTGGAATGTGCTGCCAGGAGTGGTGGTGGAGGCAGATACCATAGAGGTGTTTAAGAGGCTCAGATAGGCACATGAATGTGCAGAGAATGGAGGGATATGGACATTGTGTGGGCAGAAGGGTTTAGTTTAGGGAGGAATTTAGTTGGTATTGGTATTGGTATTGGTTTTGGTTTATTATTGTCACTTGTACCGAGGTACAGTGAAAAACTTGTCTTACAAACTAACCTTACAGGTCAATTCATTACACAGTGCAGTTACATTGAGTCAGTACAGAGTGCATTGATGTAGTACAGGTAAAAACAATAACAGTACAGAGTAAAGTGTCACAGCTACAGAGAAAGTGCAGTGCAATAAGGTGCAAGATCACAACAAGGTAGATCGTGATGTCATGAGGTCATAGGTTATAGTCCATCTCATTGTATGAGGGAACTGTTCAATAGTCTTATCACAGTGGGGTAGAAACTGTTCTTGTCTGGTGGTACGTGCCCTCAGGCTCCTGTATCGTCTACCCGATGAGAGAAGAGAGAATATCCCAGGTGGGTGGGGTCTTTGATTATGTTGGCTGCTACACCAAGACAACGAGAGGTAAAGACAGAGTCCAAGGAGGGGAGACTGGTGTCTGTAATGCGCTGGGCTGTGTCCACAACTCTCTGCAGCTTCTTGCGATCTTGGGCAGAGCAGTTGCCATACCAAGCCATGATACATCCTGATAGGATGCTTTCTATGGTGCATCGGTAAAAGTTGGTGAGAGTCAAGGGAGACAAACCAAATTTCTTTAGCCTCCTGAGGAAGTAGAGGTGCAGGTGAGCTTTCTTGGCCATGGCATCCGCATGGTTTGTCCAGGACAGGTTGTTGGTGATGTTCACTCCCAGGAACTTGAAGCTGTAAACCCTCTCGACCTCAGCACCATTGATGTAGACAGGTGCATGTACACCACCCCCTTTCCTGAAGTCAATGACCAGCTCGTTAGTTTTGTTGACATTGAGGGAAAGGTTGTTTTCATGACACCATTCCACCAAGCTCTCTATCTCTTTCCTGTACTCCAACTCATCACTGTTTGAGATACGGCCTACAACGGTGGTATCATCTACAAACTTGTAGATGGAGTTAGACCAGAATCTGGCCACACAGTCATGAGTGTATAAGGAGTAGAGTAGAGGGCTGAAGACGCAGCCTTGAGGTGCACCAGTATTGAGAATAATCATGCCGGAGGAATTGCTGCATATCCTCACTGATTGCGGTCTGTTTGTTAGAAAGTCAAGGATCCAGTTACAGAGGGAGATGTTGAGTCCTAGGTCTCGGAGTTTGGTGACAAGCTTGCTTGGTATTATTGTATTGAAGGCAGAGCTGTAGTCAATAAACAATAGTCTAACGTAAGTGTCTTTACTGTCCAGATGCTCCAGAGCTGAGTGAAGGGCCAGGGAGATGGCATCCGTTGTAGACTTGTTTCGGCGATAGACGAATTGCAATGGGTCCAGGTTGTCTGGTAGGCTGGAGTTAGTTTAATTAGTTCAGCACAACATCTCGGACTGAAGGGCTGTATGTTCTATGTTCTAAAATGTTGTTCAGAGCATAAAAATGCAATAAACGAGGCAGGGCGAGGACATTTGGTCCTTCATGCCTGCTCCACCCTTCAATAACTTTGAAGCTGATTTTGTTTTACCTCAGTACCACTTTCCTGCAATACCCCACATCCCTTGATGTGTTGCATGAACACACACATGTCTATGTGCAGAAGTGTGGAGTAATGTGTGCACAGTCACACACAATTCCCTCACACATTGACCTACTGGCATGCATGAATACACACACACACACACACACACACACACACACACACACACACACACAACCACTAGTATACATACAAACCCACATATCCCACATACATACCTATACCTAGACATATCTATTTACAGCCTCAAGTGTGTGCACTTTGAGGAACATAAAAATAGAACAAAGACAGAGGTAAATTGGAATTGTTGAAACCAATTCCTAAAATAAAACTAATGAGTAATTTTGGACTTTACAGAAATGCACGATTTGTTACATGTCATGACATTTTGTTCCATTGTCTGAATCTCTGAGTGAAGTCCTATCTTTAAACTTAAATTTAAATTTTAAATTTTAAATTTAAATTTTATTTACAGTGTGGTAACAGGACCTTCCGGCCCAACGAGTCCGCACCGCCCATTTTAAACCCATATTAACCTAACCGTATGTTTTTGGAATACGGGAGGAAACCTGAGCACCTGGAGGAAACCCACGCAGACACAGAAGAACGTACAAACTCCTTACAGACAGCGACGGGAATCGAACCCCGATCGCTGGCGCTGTAATAGCGTCGCACTAGCCGCTACGCTACCATGTTGGGTAAAACCAATGTAAGGTAAGTATTGGAGTCATTTCATTGCTTGTTGTTTGCTGATCAGTGATCCTCATTCGAAGGCTTTGCCATCTGCTGGCTTGTTGACGTACTATATCCAATACCAGTGTTTGAAAGTTGTTTGTGTGATTCTGCTTATTGACTGAGCATAATCGAAAATAGAGGGACCATGGAGCAAAACGTGATTACCACCATTTTAGAGGTGTTTTGTGTCACTCCATTTGTGTCAAATCTGTTGCAAAATTAATTAACTCAAACCCCAAGCAACATAGAACGTAGAACATAGAACAGCACAGCACATAACAGGCCCTTCGGCCCACAATGTTGTGCCGACATAGCTAATCCCTCCTATCTACAGAATAGCCATATCCCTCCATTTTCCTCTCATTCATGTGCCCATCCAAGCCCCTCTTAAAAGCCCCCAGTGAATTTGCCTCCACTACCCTAACAGGCAACGCATTTCCAGGCACCCACCACTTTCTCACGTCTGTTCTGAACCTACTCCCTTTCACCTTCAATGCATGCCCTCTGGTAGTGGATCGCTCAGTAATGGGAAAAAGATATTGCTTGTCCACCCTATCTATGCCCCTCATAATTTTATACACTTCCAACAGATCACCCCTTAGCCTCCACCGCTCCAGAGAAAAGAGCCCAAGTTTGTCCAGCCTCTCCTGATAGCACATGCCCTCTAATCCAGGCAACATCCTAGTAAACCTCCTCTGCACCCTCTCTAAAACCTTGACATTTTTCCTATAGTGAGGTGACTAGAATTGCGTGCAATACTCTGGTTAGGCCGCATTTAGAGTTCTATAGAGATGCATCATAACTTCTTAACTCCTGTACTCAATACCTCGATTAATGAAAGCAAGCATTCCATAAGCCTTCTTAACCACCCTATCTACCTATGTAGCCACTTTCAATGAGTCATGGACTTGCACCCAAAGGTCTCTCTGCTCTTCAACACTCTTAAGGGTCTTGCAGTTAAGAGTGTACTGCTTCTTGACATTAGTCCTACCAAGGTGAAACACCTCCCATTTATCCAGGTTAAACTCCATCTGCCATTTCTCTGCCCACATCTGCAACTTATCTATATTACGCTGTATCCGTCGACAGTCTTCTGCACTATTCACAACTCCACCAATCTTTGTAGTGTCTGCAAACTTACTAACCCACCGATCAACGTACATCCAATTCATTTCTGTACATCACAAACAGCAGAGGTCCCAGCACAGATCCCTGCGGAACACCACTACTCACAGGCCTCCAGCCCGAATAAGTCCCTTCAACCACCACCCTCTGTCTTCTACAGGCAAGCCAGTTCTGGATCCACGCAGCCAATTCTCCACTGACCCCACGCATCTGAACTTTCTTGATTAACAGATTACGTGGGACCTTGTCAAATGCCTTACTGAAGTCCATATAGGTGACATCCACAGCCCTACCTTCATCAATCTCTCTCATCACCCTGTCAAAAAACTCAACCAGGTTAGTAAGACATGACTTGCCCCGCACAAAACCATGCTGGTTTTCCCTAATCAAGCCATTGGATTCCAGATGCTCATATATCCTATCCCTAAGAATTTTCTCCAGCAATTTCCCTGCAACTGACATGAGACTCGCCAGTCTATAGTTCCCAGGATTTTCCCTTGTTCCTTTCTTAGACGTACATTAGCCACTCGCCAGTCCTCCGGGACCTCACCAGTAGTCAAAGAGGACACAAAGATACTGGTCAAAGCCCCAGCAATTTCATCTCTCATCTCCTCAGTAACCTGGGGTATATCCCATCAGGCCCCGGGGACTAATCCATCTTAATACTTCTTAGGAGACCTAACACTACCTCCTCCTTGACCTCGAAATACCCGCACATGTTTATGCCCTCGGTTCAATTTCTGCGTCCTGCATGTCCCTTTCCTGGGTAAGTACTGAAGAGAAACACTCATTCAGAACCTCACCCACATTCCCTGCATCCAAACATAGATTTCCTCCTTTATCCTCAAGTGGTCCTGCCCTTTCCCTCATTATCCTCATTCCTGACGTAGGCATAGAATGTCTTTGGATTCTCCTTAATCCTACATGCTAAGGACTTTTCATGGCCCCTCCTGGCTTACCTAATTTCTTTCTTGAGTTCATTTCTAGCTTCTTTATAGTCCTCACGTGCTCTGTCTGATCCTAACTTCCAAAGCTCTACATACTTGTTCTTTTTCTTCTTGACGAAGTTCATCACTTCTCTGGACATCCAAGGTTCCCTTATTTTCCCATTCATGCCCTTCCTTCTAATCGGGACATACCTATCCTGTACCTGATGTATTTGATCCTTAAACATTTTCCACATGTTCGACATGGACTTGCCAGAAAAAAGATGTTCCCAGTTTACTCTACCTAGCTCCTGCCTTATGCCTTCATAATTAGCCCTGCTCCAATTTAAAACCCTCCCTCTAGCCCCATACCTATCCTTATCTACAGCTACCCTGAAAGTTAATGAGCTGTGGTCACTGTTCCCCAATTGCTCACCCACTGACAGGTGACTCACCTGGCCGGGCTCATTACCCAACATCAGGTTCAGGATAACCTCTCCCCTTGTCGGACTGTCAACATATATAGATTTAAGAGCCCCTCCTGCATACACCTAACAAATTCTGCCCCATCTAACCCCCTTGCACTAAAAAGGTCCCAATTTATATTTGGGAGATTGAAATCTCCCATGACCACAACCCTGTAAATTTTACACATTTCCATAATCTGTTTGCATATCCGTTCCTCAATGTCCTGGTGGCTCTATTGGGAGGTCTATAGTACACCCCCAAGAGAGTGATTGCGCCCTGAGTTCTACCCATATAGACTCTGTATCTGAGCCCTCCATTATGTCTCCCTGGAGTGCAGCTGATATATTATCTCTAATTAGTATTGCAACTCCTCCCCTCTTACCACCCTCTCTATTCTTCCTAAAACTTCAAAACCCTGGTACATCGATCACCCATTCCTGTCCCTCCCTCAACCAAGTCTCTGTAATGGTCACAACATCATCGTTCCATTTACTGATCCATGCTCTAATATCTTGCCCATAATACTCCGAGCATTAAAGTACAAACACTTCAAATCATTCGTCCCATCACATCTATTATTAGGAACCTACATAATACTACATTCCCTGACATCAGCCGTCCTGCCCGTTCCCTCACTTACTGACCTGTTGTTTCGATTCCCATTCCCCCTGCAACACCCTCCTTTGAGTAAAGTGGGGGAAATGTTATCCCGGGACCGGATGTCATTGGACATTCTTGCTGATCTGTTCCCCACCCCACCTAAGACTAAGGGCTCAATATACTGGACTTCCTATCCTTTGGGAGAAAATTTGGGATTTTGCAGAAAACGAGCATTGATTTTCCAAGAAGCCAGAAGGTCTCCTTCCTGATATCAGAGGTGGGGAACTGACTGCAAATATTTAACTTTGTTTGGCAGATTGTCCAAACTAAACAGTAGTTCCAGAGAGTGTGGACAGAAGACAGAAGAGTGGAATCTGATCTCTTGACAAATCCAGGGTGAGTGATCCTGTGCTCAACCCTGGCTCTTAATTGAGTCTACCCACCAAACTCCCCTGGCTCCCCAATTCCCCAACACACCAGTCTTCCCCTCCCACTCATCAATCAACTCAGCAACCCACTGATCTCCCCCACTAGAGACTCTAGACTCCACCAAGACCCCCAATAGAGATGTCAGTCACAAACCCTTTCTTGTAATGGACCAACTGGCCACCTACCTGAACGGCACTCAATCAGTGTGTGACATCTGTCCTTCTCTCACCAGCCAAGCTCTACCAACTCCTTTCTGGTCTTAGGACTCAGATGCTACAGTGTATTTCCACACCCAGAAGTGTCATTTGGTCTCCGCAACTAGTGTTGAGATCTTCAAGTTCCTGGGAGTGAACATCACCAACAACCTGTCCTGGTGAGATCACGTAGATGCCACGGCCAAGAAAGCTCACCAGCACCTCTACTTCCTCAGGAGGCTAAAGAAATTCGGTTTGTCCCCTTTGACACTCACCAACTTTTATCGATGCACCATAGAAAGCATCCTATCTGGATGCATCACAGCTTGGTATGGCAACTGCTTTGCCCAGGACCACAAGAAACTCCAGAGAGTTGTGGACACAGCCCAGCTTGTCACAGAAACCAGCCTCCCCTCTTTGGACTCTGTCTTTACCGCTCACTGTCTTGGTGAAGCAGCCAGCATAATCAAAGACCCCACCCACCCAGGACATTCTCTTTTCTCTCCTCTTCCATTGGGTTGAAGATACAGGAGCCTGAGGGCACGTACCACCAGACTTAAGGACAGCTTCTGTCCCACTGTGGTAAGACTATTGAACGATTCCCCTATACGATGAGATGGACTATGACCTCACGATCTACCTTGTTGTGACTTTGCACCTTATTGCACTGCACTTTCTCTGTAGCTGTGACACTTTCCTCTGTACTGTTATTGTTTTTACCTGTACTACATCAATGCACTCTGTACTAACTCAATGTAACTGCACTGTGTAATGAATTGACCTGTACGATCGGTATGCAAGACAAGTTTTTCACTGTACCTCGGTACAAGTGACAATAATAAACCAATACCAATACCAACTACGATCATCTTGCTGACCCATCAAAGTGGACCTAAGCATGGGAAGTTTGAGTGCAGAAATGAATTGCACCAAATTTTCCTCCCATAAAAATGTAGGTCTTGCATGGCTGAGGTCATTAACACGTAACCTTTATCCTATAGCAGTGAGTTCCGTTTCCCTACAGATAGCAATTAGATGAAGCAATGATTGTTGTGTCAGCAATAAAGGCATAGAGTCATACGGCACAGAAACTAAACACCACGTCCATGTCGACCTCTTTGTCTATCTACACTAATCCCTACAACAGCAAAACTTAAGAGGCATTTAGTCAGACGTGAACAGGCAGGGAATGGAGGGATATAGACTGTGTGCAGGTAGATGGGTTTAGTTTAAATTGGCATCACATTTGGTACAGACACCATGGGCTGAAAGGCCTGTGCTGTACTGTTCTATGTTTATTTGCCCTCATTAGAACCATATCCTTCGATACTCTGCCTACTTAAGGCAATTCTGCCACCTCCTCGGGCAGTGTATTGCAGATATCAGCCACTCTCTGTGTAAAACCTTGCCCCTTAGATCCCCTTTAACACGCCTTCCTCTCACCTTGAATATATGCCCTCTTGTTTTTGAGACCCTTCTCATGGTTCATTGTTATGACGGCCATGTTGAATGCGCATAAGCTGCTGAATGATCCGCTACAAAGTATAGAGCAGCGTAATGGTTAAATTATGGGAGCAACAAACAAAGTTGCAGACCATTGAGACACAAGATACGCAGATGCTGGAATCTGGAGCTGGAGGAGCTCAGCAGGTTGAGCAGCATCTGTGGGAGGAAAGGAATTGTGACCCGGGTTTCGACCTGAAATGTCAACAGTTTCTTTCTTCCCACAGGTGTAGTTCATCCGGCTGAGTTCCTCCAGCACCTTATTTGTTGCTTGTAGACCATTGATCCAGGGACGTGAGTTCAAATATCATCATGGAATTATGGGGTAAAATTCAGATAATTAAATAAATCTGCAGTTTGAAAACACATCTTGTTTTCTTTAACATTAATCTTAAAAGATCAGATTGCCATAAAAGAAAATAATTTCATTCATAATGCTCTTCAGGGAAAAAAATCTGTCATTCTTACCCAGTCTGACCCACACAGAGTCATACAGCACAAAAATGGGCCCTTCGGCCCAACTTGTCCATGCTGACCAAGCTAGTCTAAGCTAGTCCCATTTGCCCACATTTGGCCCATATCTCTCTAAACCTTTCCTATTATTCTGAGTACCTTATAAATATTGTTAATGTACCTCAATACAAGAGGGCATGTCTTTAAAGTAATGGGTGGGAAGTTCAAGGGAGATATCAGAGGAAGGTTTTTTACCCAGAGAGTGGCTGGGAATGGAATGCGCTGCCTGTGGCAGTGGTGGAGGCAGGTACATTGGTCAAATTCAAGAGATTACTAGATAAGCCTATGGAGGAATTTAAAATAGAGGGATATGTGGGCGGAAGGGGTTAGATAGTCTTAAGTGAGGTTTAAAGGTCGGCATAACATTGTGGGCCGAAGGTCCTGTATTGCGCTGTACTGTTCTATGTTCTATGTTCTATTGTACCTGCCTCAACCATTTCCTCTGGCAGCTCATTCCATATACTGGCCACCCTCTGGGTGAAAAAGTTGCCCCTCAGGTTCCTATTAAACCTTTCCCCTCTCACCTTAAACCTATACCGTTCTTGATTTCCTTACCCAGGAATTCACCCTATCTATGCCCCCTCATGATTTTATACACCTCTGTAAGATCACCCCTCATTCTCCAATGCTCCAATGAATGAAGTCCCAACCTGCTCGATCTCTCTCCATAATCAGTCTTTCGAGTCCCCGGCAACATCCTCGTAAATCTGCAGACTACAGACCCACTGCTGTGATTGATTCTGAACCACTTTTTTAGCTTAAGGGCAATTAGGAATGGAAATAAATGCTAGAATTCCCAGTGATGTCTACATCCTGTGAATAAATAATTTGGCCCACAGTGATGCCAAATGAAGGAAAGAAAGTGATCCGGGCTAACCCTGATTTCTCAAATGAAGTCCTGTAGTCCATAAGTTCACCATTGGATCAGGCAGACAGAACCTCAGTTTAAATTTGAATGAAGATCATCCAATTAATTGCTCAGAGCTGTTCTGAAGTATTAGCCTGAGGTGTCCGTTCAAAAACAGGAGTAACTTCTTGAATTTTTAACCTTTTGAATCATGCATCTGACCTTGGCTGGCTGATAGACCAAAAGCAGAATGATGAATTTAATACTCCTTTCTTTCCTTGCATCAAAAACTTAAGGTTGATATAATTTCACGTAATGTAAAATTTGGCATTTGCAGCAAGTGGGAATTAAATTTGCCAGAAGCCAGTAGGCCTTCATCTGACAGCAGGATCTAAGATAGGATCTGACGATAAATGTTTAACATTGTTTGACAGGTTCTCCCAACAAAACTGAACAGTAGGACAAGAGAGAGTGGTTAGAGGACAAAAATGTCAAATCTGAGCTGTTGACAAAGCCAGGGCAAATGACAAGTAGTGTCAGCCTTAGGAAAGGTCCCATAAAATCCAAACTGTGTCCTTGGGGGACAGTGGCCAACCAGCCTGCGTGCTGCTGTTTGTGTCCCACAGGAACGTGGGTGACAAAAAAAGACTGTTCAATGAAGTGAATAGGATAATAGTCAAGGACAGGGGCTGCTTGAAACCTGCCTCTTAAGTTTTACTGTGTATGAACTATAAAAGGCCGATAATGAATCCTTCAAGTTCAAATGTTATTTTTATTCCGTTACAAGATATGACATTGCTAACAAGGCCAGCATTTATTGACCATCCCCGAATGCCCCACACAAGGAATGTTTCTGGAGAAGGGATCTTTGGTAGCAAGTTCCCGGCAACAATGAAGGAAAACAATATGGAGACACAAGAGACTGAAGATGCTGGAATCTGGAGAAAAAAAGGGGTGGGGGTGGAGGCAGATACGATAGAGGCGTTTAAGAGGCTCTTAGATAGGCACGTGATTATACAGAGAATGGAGGGATATGGACTAGTGTAGAAGGCTTTTAATTACTAGTTTAATCAGTTCAGTACAACATTGTGGGCCGAAGGGCCTGTTCCTGTGCTGTACTGTTCTATGTTCTAAATAAAACGGCTGGAGCAGATCTGCAGGCCAGGCAGCATCTGCAGAGGTGAGTGGACCGTCAACGTTTCAGGTTGAGACCCTTCAAATAGTAGAGGGGAGGTAGTCAGTATCATGAGGGGAAGGTGTGCAGCAACATCTGGCAAGCAATAGGTGGATCCAGGTGAGGAGGGGTGATAGGCAAATGGAGGAGGGAAGGGTGGAGAGAGCCTCAGAGGCTGGGAGGTGAGAGGTGGAGGCAGCAAAGGGCTGCAGATGGTGGAATCTGATAGGAGGGGAAGGTGGAGCCTGGAACCATATAAGGGAGGTAGGAGGCAGATGGGAACAGTGGGGGGGGGGGGGGGGGGGGGAGGGGACCCAGTGGGAGGAGTGTGTGGGTGATGGACAGATGGAGTGGGTAGAGGAGGGGTAAGTAACGGAGTGATGGGGTCTTGGGTGGTATTGGTTTATTATTGTCACATGACCAAGATACAGTGAAAAGCTTAGTTTTGCAAGCCATCCACACAGATCATTCCAAAACATAAGTGCATTGAGGTAGTACAAGGGTAAAGCAATAACAGAATGCAGAATATACCATTTCAGTTGAAGAGAAAGTGCAGTACAGGCAGACAATAAGGTGCAAGGGCCATGACAAGATCGATTATGAGGTCAAGAGTTTATCTTAACATTCAAGTCTTATAACAGTGGGATAGAAGCCGTCTTTGAGCCCGGCGGTGCCTGTTTACAAGCTTTTGTATCTTCTACCCCATGGAAAGGGGGAGAAGAGGAAATGATTGAGGTGGGAGGGGTCGTTATTTACCTTGTACTACCTCATTTTACCTTGTACTACCTCGATGCACTGTGTAATGAATTGGTCTGTAGGGACGGTATGCAAGATAAGTTTTTCATTGTACCTTGGGACATGTGACAATAATAGACCAATTGCAATTCCAATTATGTAGGCTGCTTTCCAGAGGCAGCAGGAAGGGTAGACAGAGTCCGTGGAAGGGAGGCTGGATTTCGTGATGGACTGGGCTGTGTCCACAACTCTCTGCAATCTCTTGTGGTCTTAGGCAGAGCAGTTGCCGTACCAAGCTGATGTTGGGTGTAGGAGGAATTGGGCCGACCAGGAGGAGAGAGCAAGGGACAGAGAGGGAGCAGGTTATCTGAAACTGAAGAATTCAATGTTCATGTCGTTGGGTTCTCAGCTACTGAGGTGGAACGTGAGAAGTGTTCCTCCAGTTTGCGTTTGGCCTCATCCTGGCAGTGGAGGAGGCCAAGGACAGAGAGGTCAGAGTGGGAATGGGGAAGGGAATTAAAAAGGAAAGCGATATATTTCCTAGGTAGGGGTATGTGTAACTTTGAGTGGAACCAGGTGACGATATTGTCCTTGAATGCTTCTTGAATATGGTTCAAGTCTTGCTGCAAGCAAGTGCAGATCAGTTCATTCATTGAGGAGTTTCTGATGGAAACGTGGAACTGTGCAACATCAGCACAGCGACAGGGTGAAAGGGGGGTCTTTGACAAAGCAGCTGAAATTTGTTGGGCATGGGATGCAGCTCTGACGTACTCCTTCAGCAATGTCCTGCGACTTTCAACAACCACAACAACATTCCTTTGTGTGAAGTGTCACTCCACATAATGACTAATGGAGTGTCCCTTTCCCTTCACAGATGCTGCCTGACCCCCTGAGTTCCTCTAGCAATTTCTTTGTTGTTCCATATTTCAGCAGCTGCAGTTTCTTGTGTCTCCAGTGAGTACATTGTTACTGGAGTTCCTCAGTACAACATTCAGTCAAACCAAACCTCCCCTGATAATTGGGGTTATCTCACCGACACGACAATTCCTTCTCCTGAGAGAACGGCCTCACATCCCTTTGTTGAAACCATCAATGGCCCAGCTGATCTTTACCCAATCTGGCTTGGGGATTAGAATTCCCCGAAATTCTTTATCCTTTTGCGTTTTAGTGGAACTAGAATTTGAGTTAAGGCAGGAATTCTGTTGCCAACCAAAGCAGGATGGGAATTTGAGGAAGGGAGAGGGTGAAGAATTAAATACTAAAATAACAGCTAACAAACAAGTGGAGGTGTTGCAAATCCAAGTGCAGACTGTGGATTTGCTGAGAGGGTGTGGGGAAGGATGCAAGGTTCTGTGTCCCTATTCATCCCCAGCAGCTGCTTATTGGTATTGGTTTATTATTGTCACTTGTACCGAGGTACAGTGAAAAACTTGTCTTACAAACCGATCGTACAGGTCAATCCATTACACAGTGCAGTTACATTGAGTTAGTACAGAGTGCATTGATGTAGTACAGGTAAAAACAATAGCAGTACAGAGTAAAGTGTCACAGCTACAGAGAAAGTGCAGTGCAATAAGGTGCAAGGTCACAACAAGGTAGATCACGAGGTCATAGTCCATCTCTTTGTATAAGGGAACCGTTCAATAGTCTTATCATAGTGGGGTAGAAGCTGTCCTTAAGTCTGGTGGTACTTGCCCTCAGGCTCCTGTATCTTCTACCCGATGGAAGAGGAGAGAAAAGAGAATGTCCCGGGTGAGTGGAGTCTTTGATTATGCTGGCAGATTCTCTGATCTACAGGCTATTCCCAGGGGCACACACCGAGATGGACATCAAGTACTGCTGGCAGGTTATCAGCTCGGTGAAAGATGCCCTTTGGTCTGCCCGAAGCTTGTTGGTCTCCTAGCACAGCGAGATGTCCGTAGGGGAATGCTGCTGACTGGCACATTCCAGGCTGCAAGACTACGTGCTGAGGGACGCACTGAAGCTGGGTGCTGCCATTGCAAAGGCTCTGTGGGGAAGTCCACAGTCTAGGGTCCTTCTGCTACCACACATGGAGGGAATGAGTCAGGTAGGGAAGTCCCTCAAACAATGAAAGGGTGTATCGTCCCAGGGGGCCACGTGAGTGGCAGTGGTTAACAAAGGGAGGCAATAAAGAGCTGCAGATAATGGAATCTGATAGGAGGGGAAGGTGCAGCATGGAACCATATAAGAGAGGTAGGAGGCAAATGGGAACAGTGGGTTAAAATAAGTTAACAATGGTTAAAAATAAGTTAACACTGTTGAATGTATTGACCATGAATATAAAAATTTTGCACTGTTTCTTCTTTTTTATACATTTTTTATTCTGAATAAAGTTTATTTTTGAAATACAAAAAACTGTTTTTGAATCTCTAACTTTTTTTAGTCCTTGACTCTTCCTTCTGTCTCCATAGATACCAACCCTGACCTCCTCACCACTTCCTTCATTAAGAACATGTGAGTGTAAGGAAGAGGAGCTGGGGGTCAGCCATGTGAGCACACGAGTTTGCTCTGCCACTCAGTACGACCATGGCCTCACTTTCCACGTTGGCTGTGTTTGTTTGAGACTTCCTGCAGCCTTGGGGTTTCTGCTTTCACTTTGGCACCAGATAAAGGGGTTTGTAAATCTATTCGGCATTAACAGGTCAGTACAGACTGAGAAGATGCGATCTTGACTTCTGGTAGTCTGTCTATTTCAGCAGCTTACAACACCCCCAACCCCTCCCCAAACACTGCGGTTGGGCTGCAGCCTCTTCTAAATCTGGCCAGTGAGTCAGACAACCTAAAGGAAAGAAGGTAGCCTGGAAACTGGAGCGCAGGAAAATGAGGGGTGGTCTTATGGAGGTTTATAAAATCATTAGGGGCATAGATAAGGTAGACGGTAGCGGTCTTTTCCCCAGGGTGGAGAAGTCCAAAGCTAGGAGGCATAACTTAGGGTGAGAGGGAAAAGATTTAAAAGGGCCCTGAGGGGCAATTTTTTCACACAGAGGGTGATGAGTGTAAGGAACGAGCTGCCAGAGGAAGTGGTTGAGGCAGGTACAATAGTGTCATTTAAGAAGCACTTGGATCGGTACATAGAAGGGCGGGGCTTGGAGGGATATGGCCACATTCTCTCTTCTCTCCTCTTCCATCGGGTAGAAGATACAGGAGCCTGAGGGCACGTACCACCAGACTTAAGGACAGCTTCTACCCCACTGTGATCAGACTATTGAACAGTTCCCTTATACGATGAGATGGACTCTAACCTCACGATCTACCTTGTTGTGACCTTGCACCTTATTGCACTGCATTTTCTCTCTAGCTGTGACACTTTACTCTGTACTGTTATTGTTTTTACCTGTACTACCTCAATGCACTCTGTACTAACCCAATGTAACTGCACTGTGTAATGAATTGACCTGTATGATCGGTATGCAAGACAAGTTTTTCACTGTACCTCGGTACAAGTGACAATAATAAACCAATACCAAAACAAATACAAATAGATGAGTGAGCATTGTGGTCAGCATGGACTGATTGGGCCGAGGGGCCTGTATCCAAGCTATATTGCTCTGTGACTCAATAATTCTAAATCCATCCTGGTCAGTGATGACGTCAGTGTATTGATGGTAAAAGCTCAGTTACTCACCACCTCACCATCTGGCACGCTCTACAAACCAGCATCTCCCAGTCAAGCAAGGTGATATTTTTATATTTCATAGAAGGAGGCCATTCAGCCCTTCAAATCTGTGCTAGGTCTCAGATCACTCCTATCAGTTCCATTCCACCTGTAACCTATCCTCTCTCTTACACTCATCAATTCTCCCCTGAATCTTACTTTAGGGGTAACTTACAGCAACCAATGAACCTACCAACCTGCATGTCTTTGGAGACACGACAGACTGCAAATGCTGGAATCTGATGCAGGGTTTCGACCCGAAACGTTGACAATTCCTTTCCTCCCATAGATGCTGCTCGACCTGCTGGGTTCCTTCGGCACATTGTTTGTTACTACATGTCAGTGTGATGTGGGAAGAAACCAGAGCACCCAAGACAAACCCACATGCTCACAGGGAGAACGTGCAAACTCCACGCAGACAACATCGGAGGTCAGGAATGAACCTGGGTCACCACAGCTGTGTGGCAGCTGCACTACTGAGCCATCTGTAACGTAGAATCATAGAATCATAGAACAGTACAGCACAATACAGGCCCTTCGGCCCACAATATTGTGCCGACCTTTAAACTTCACCTAAGACTATCTCACCCCTTCCTCTCACATATCCCTCTATTTTAAATTCCTCCATATGCTTATCTAGTAATCTCTTGAACTTGACCAATGTACCTGCCTCCACCACTGCCCCAGGCAGCCCATTCCACGGCCCAACCACTCTCTGGGTAAAAAAACGTCCCTCTGATATCTCCCTTGAACTTCCCACCCATTACTTTAAAGCCATGCCCTCTTGTATTGAGCATTGGTGCCCTGGGAAAGAGGCGCTGGCTGTCCACTCTATCTATTCCTCTTAATACTTTGTACACCTCTATCATGTCTCCTCTCATCCTCCTTCTCTCCAAAGAGTAACCCTGAAGCTTATTCTCTCTCTTGCCAATCAACTCCCCTTCAACTCTTTTCCCCCTTACCTACAGCAGGAGTAATTTACAGTGGTCAACTATCATGATTTATTCAAGAGAGTTTCTGACGCTTGACGTTGGCTTCAAGATAATGAACCTGAACATGGGCAGCCAGACCTCAAGAGTGTGCAACAAGATCCCAAGTAAATTCAACAAAGCATGAAAGAAGTACAAGCTAAAGTTCTGTTACCTTCGTTAGACATTTGTGCTACTGGCATACTCAATTAAGAAGCACATGTCGAATCTGGCACATACTGGCTAACAGTGTTTACAGTGCACTCTGTCACTGAAATTCATTTAATTGACCTCAGTAGAAGGAATCTCAGAGGCAGAGTACATTGCACTGTCATGACTATTGAGAGTGTTGGTGGTTACAGACCGAGGGGTAATTTCGAGGCAAACACCACTAATGAAAATCCTTCAATGCTCTACGGGAAAAGCAAATGGCACACAGAGAAAGATAAAAGTGCATTAAGTGATCTCAAAGCACAGCTCAGCAGAAACTCAGTACAGTGTTTTTGATGGATTATTTTCACAGCTCAGGTCACAGTATTAAAGGATTTTTTTTAATGTAAAGCCTTATTATCTCATAGCTAGAGATTTGGATTGATTGCCTTTAAAAATTAATCTGTTTTTAAAATGATTGCTCTAAAAATTGAAGTCTATTTCAGAGGAAAATTGTTCAGCACAAAATAATTTTTTAAAATTACAAGTCGGTAATGTGATATATAGCAACATTCCTGTGTGCAATAATAGCACTGATATTCTTTATCTAATGCCATGATTCTGGGCAAAGTACTGTGATTATTTATCACTTCTGATTCATAGTAATTGTTTATTGGACTTCACCTCATAAATGCAATCTAAGGAGGACGGTTCTTCTGGATATATTGCTGCAATATTGATCAGGAGCGTCTTACAGATTCAGCCATTCATCTTAAAGCTGTACTACCCAATCGCTCAGTTCACTGCTCACAATGACTTAGAGAAACACTATTTTACGATGACAGGAGCAGCTCACCTTCTGTAACATTGAACGAGGAAGCAAAACAAAACAAAACTAAATTCTCTCTCTCCCAGAGGAGATAACACGTCTGACACTCCAGTGTTACAGCGAGTGAGGAGATGTTCCCAGCGCACAGGAGGGTGAGGTCTGAAAATGAGTTACAATAAAAAACACAGGTAACTCAAAGAAACTTTTTTTTTGCTCATTGCACTGTAGCCTGGTATGCAATGTCTGAAAGGATGGTGGAAACAAATTTAGTTGCAACTTCCAAAGGTAATGTGGTTAATGCCTCAAAGGGAAAATGTACAAGGATGGACACTGGGGCTAATTGGATATCTCCTTATAAAGCCAGCACAAGGGTAATGGCTTGAGTGGTCTGTGCTTTCTCATTTCATGATAGCATGTACGAAGAATGAAGGTGAGAGAGAATATGTCTGATCTCTTCAGTCAGCCTTCACCTATTAATCCCAACCAGTTATTATTCATGAATGAGAATCTCACTTTAGGCATCATTTTATAAATCTCCTTGTCAAATTTAGGTGTCAGTAACATGAAGGGCATTAATCAAAACTATACAAGCATGCTTTCAGAACCTGACTCAAAGCTGATAAAAAAAAGGCTGTTTATCAATCTAAGCTTAGTTATAATGCACATAAATGTTCTGGTAAAGGAGGGTGTTTGGAGGGCAATAGTTGAATCATCATTAATCTTATCTTGGCCACTACCATTGCAAATGTATCAATTCAGAACTTCTGCTCCTTCTCCAGAATTGGACTTGCAGCTTGAAGTTCGGATATTTTTTGATGATATAGAACAGTACAGCACAGGAAATAGAATTGGTTTATTATTGTCACTTGTACCGAGGTACAGTGAAAAACTTGTCTTGCATGCCGTCCATACAGATCAGTTCATTTCACAGTGCTTTGAGGCAGTACAAGGTAAAACAGTAACAGAATGCGGAATAAAGTGTTACAGTTACTGAGGAAGTGCAGTGCAGGCAGACAATAAGGTTCAAGGTCATAACGAGGTAGATTGTGAGGTCAAGAGTTTACCTTGAACAGGCCATTCGACCCATAATGTCAGTGCCGAACACAATGTTGAATTAATCAAATTGTCTTCTGCCTGCACGTGATCCCTATCCCTCCATTTCCTGCATATTCACGTGTCTGTCTAACAACGTCTTAAACACCACTGTCGTATCTGCCTCCACCACCACCCCTGGCAACCCGTACCAGGAACCCACCACTGTCTGTGTAAAAGACATGCCCCGCACATTTCCTTTAAACTTTCCCCCTCTCACCTTAAATGCATGTCCTCTGGTATTTGACATTTCTACCCTGGGAAGAAGATCCTGACCGTCTACCCTCTCTATGCCACATGTTTTGCCCTTGCCCATTTTACCTTTCATGATTCAAACATACTTCTAACATCACCATAAATAATAAATGACTGTGTTGGTTGTAGAGTCTTATATCTATTGTAGACGTGTGAAAGAGCTTTTCTTATTTTGTTTTCTCCTTTTACTCTCTTTCTTTCTGCTTTTTCCCCTTCCTCCTTCTCCTTCTCTCTTTCCATTAATGTTTACTGCACTGAGAAGTGAAACCTCACTCATTAAACAGGCTGCAGACTTTCAAAATGTCAGGAATTAAATAACGCTTGTTAAACTAAAAAAAACTGAAAACAAGCAACAAGGATTTGAAATGAGCAAGGTTCATACTGAAAGGAACTGAATATTCAACAAAATGCATTGTCTACACTTCCTTAGGAGGTTAAGGAGGTTCAGCATGTCATCAGATGCTCTAACATACTTCTACAGATGCATTGTTGAAAGTGTCCTGACTGGTTGCATTATGCTCTGGTACGGCAATTCAAATGTGCAGGAATGTAAGAAGCTGCAGAGAGTAGTGGACTCTGCCCAATACATCACAGGTACATCCCTCCCCACCATCAGTAGTATCTACAGGAGGCGCTGCCACAAGAAGGCAACATCCATCATCAAATATCCCCACCATCCGGGCCATGCCATCTTCTCACAGCTACCATTAGGCGGGAGGTGCAGGAGCCTGAAGACCCACACCACCAGGTTCAGGAACAGCTGCTTTCCAGCATCCATTGGGTACTTGAACCAACCTGCACAACCCTAATCTCACCTCAGTAATGAAACACTACAGGTATTGGTATTGGTATTGGTTTATTATTGTCACTTGTACTGAGGTACAGTGAAAAACTGTCTTGCATACCGTTCATACAGATCAATTCATTACACAGAGCATTGAGGCAGTACAGAGTGCATTGAGGTAGTACAGGGTAAAAACAGTAACCGAATACAGAGTAAAGTGTCACAGTTACAGAGAAAGTGCAGTGCAGGTGGACAATAAAGTGTAAGGTCAAACAAGGTAGATTGTGAGGTCAAGAGTCCATCTCATCGTATAAGGTCGATGCTGTTCAATAGCTTTATCACTGTGGGATAGAAGCTGTCCTTGAGTCTGATGGGATGTGCCCTCAGGCTCTTGTATCTTCTGCCTGATGGGAGAGGAGAGAAGAGAGAATGACCCGGGTGGGTGGGGTCTTTGATTATGCTGGCTGCTTCCCCAAGGCAGCAAGAGGTAAAGACAGAATCCAAGGAGGAGAGGCTGGTTTCCGCGATTTGCTGGGCTATTTCCACAACTCTCTGCAGTTTCTTGTGGTCCTGGGCAGAGCAGTTGCCATACCAAGCCGTGATAGGATGCTTTCTATAAAGCATCGATAAAAATTGGTTGATGTCAAAGCAGACATGCCAAATTTCTTTAGTCTGCTGAGGAAGTGAAGGCGCTGGTGAGCTTTCTTGGCCATGTTGTCTCTGTGGTTGGACCAGGACAGGCTATTGGTGATGTTGACTCCTAGGAACTTGAAGCTCTCAACCCTGTCGACCTCAGCACCATTGATGTAGACAGGTATGTGTACACTGCCCCCTATCCTGAAGTCAATGACCAGATATTTTGTTTTGCTGACATTGAGGTAAATTTTGTTGTCATGACACCATGTCACTAAGCTCTCTATCTCCTTCCTGCACTCTGACTCATCATTATTTGAGATACGGCTTACTACGGTGCTACCATCTTCAAACTTGTAGGTGGAGTTAGAGCAGAATGTAGCCACGTGGTCATGAATGTATAGGGAGTAGAGTAGGGGGCTGAGGTCACAGCCACATGGGGCACCAGTGTTGAGGAAAATCATGGCAGATGTGTTGCTGCCTATTCTCACTGATTGCGGTCTGTTGGTCAGAAAGTCAAGGATCCAGTTACAGAGGGAGGTGTTGAGTCCCAGATCTCGGAGTTTGGTGATTAGTTTGCTTGGAATTACAGTATTGAAGGCGGAGCTATAGTCAATGAACGTAGGTGTCTTTACTGTCCAGATGTTCCAGAGCTGAGTGTCGGGCCAGGGAGATGGCATCCGCTGTAGACCCGTTTTGGCAGTAGGCGAATTACAGTGGGTCGAGGTTGTCTGCGAGGATGGAGTTGATGCGTGCCATGACCACCTTCTCGAAGCACTTCATGATGGTGGATGTCAGAGCCACTGGTCGGTAGTCATCAAGGCATGTTACTTTGCTTTTCTTCGGTACCGGGATGATAGTGGTCTTCTTAAAACAGGTTGGAACCTCAGATTAAAGCAGGGAGATGTTAAATATGTCTGTAAATATCTCTGCCAGCTTATCAGCACAAGATCTGAGCACACGGCTAGGGACACCATCTAGGCCAGATGCTTTCCTCGGATTCACTCTCCGGAAGACTGATATTACATCCTCGATGGTGACCACAGGTTCAGTTGCATTGGAGGCTGTCAGGGTGGGTGGTGACAATCCACTTCCTTTCAGTTCAAAACGCACATAGAATGCGTTAAGCTCATCAGGAAGGGATGCGCTGTTGTTAACTATGCAGCCCGACTTCATTTTGTAGGCCGTTATAGCGTGTAAGCCCTGCCACAACTGACGGCTGGTCTGGGACTCTTATCTTGAACCGGTATTGTCTCTTGGGATCTCTGATAGCTTTCAGGAGGTCGTATCTCGATTTCTTGTGAAGATCAAGGTCACCAGATTTGAATGCAACAGTCCTCGACTTCAGTAGGGAGTGGATCTCCCAGTTCATCCATGGTTTCCAGTTTGGGAACACCCGGATTGTCGTCTTTGGTACACAGCCCTCAACACACTTGCTGATAAAGTCGGCAATGCTGGTGACATACTCATCTAGGTTGGCAGATGGGTCTTTGAACATGGACCAGTCCACCGACTCAAAGCAGTCGCATAGAAGCTCATTTATTTCTTCATAACAGCACTGCATGACTCTCTTTACTGGATCCTCCCATTTCAGTTTGTTTGTATGCACGAAGGAGGAACACAGCCTACAGACTAACTCTTGCACTACCATGGACTTGTCTCTGTTTTTGTTTTGCATTAATGTCTTGTTTTGTACACTTTCTCTTCACTTCCCTAATTTAATTAAATCAAATAAACCCTTCCCTTCCCTCTCTCTGAGCGGCCAGCTTCTTCATTGATTTCAATGGGCCATTGTGTTGGGTGAACTGGTTGAAGAGTCACCAAAGGATTTCCCTGCCTCTGAGCTGGGAGATCTGTGGACTCTGCCTCCGTGAGTACCATGAGAGCCCATCACACACTGTCTGGTGCTGACGGTAAACCGCGCTTCACCTCCGTCCAGGGGTTGCACAGTTATGGATGCTTCTGCTGGCAGATCCACGTGGACCTCAGCAAAAAATGTGCCCCATCATTTATCCAAATGATCAGTTAGTTTGCTTTATAATTATTGGTACATTGAGTAAAATGTAAGGAGTCCTTAGCACTTGAGACAAGAGATTCGTAAGAATGCAACATAATGTGTTTGTCCTGGTGTTGTTGCTTCCTGAAATGTGACTGCTGTCAACTATGAGCATAAACAGGTAATGGAAGGTGCCATCAATGTCTTGTCCCAAGTGAATGATATGCAAGTACAAAATTTACTGTAGCTGTTTTCTGCCATAACATTTTTACTGCAGAACAGATTAATCTGACATCCATGGGAAAGGAATGTCACTTGGACTTTGAGCAAAGACACATAAATACTTCATTGTTTCTGAAAGACGGAATATTTAATACCACTAAAAAGGATCATTGTGGGGATTGGAACCATGCAGGAAACCAAACATGGGTGTGTTATGTTTGTTCATTGTCTATATTTAAGCCATTACCTGGATATCTCTGCGTGTGAAACAAAATATTGAGACAAGAGGTACCAAAGGCACTTACATAACATTTTTCATGACTTTGGGACATCTGAAAGCATTTTACAGCTGGATGAAGACTTTTGCTGTGTGTGCAAGAACTAGGGGAGGAGGGGAAGGGGAAAGGGAACGGGTGGAGATAGCTGGTGGTGAAGGAGGAGGTGGTGGGAGGGGTAGTTGGGAAGTGGGGGTAGGTAAGGGTGTGGTGGTGGGACACTGGGGTGGGTAGTCTGTGGGGATAGTTGGGGAGTGGTGGTGGATGGGTAGTGGGAGATGGTGGAGGAAGTGTCATAGAGTCACACAGCACAGAAACAGGTCCTATGGTCCACCGTCCTCACCACCGAGGACACGCCCTCTTCTCGTTACTACCATTGCGGAGGGGGTACAGGAGCACATGGTCGAAAGCGACACCACTGTCAATCAAGGTCTGGCTCCACCCACCCATTAGTGTACATTCTTGACCATTGGCTTCTGTACACACCATTGTACCTGGCCGTGACCTATTGGACCTTTTGAATTACCTGGGCGAGCTCCACTCAGCTCTCCAGCACTATAAAGAGTGCCACATGTGTGTGGTTTGCTCTCTTTTGATTGCTGCAGGAATCGAAATCTCGCTGAAGGGACCATTGGTAAGAGTGTGCACTTCCACAGGGGTTAGGAGCGTCCTAAGTAGATTCCTGGTAGCGTAGAACCAATGCTTGCACAGTCAGGGGTTCAAGCATTATATTGTTTTTCCCCTGATCATTTGTAACCAGTTTGCTGTGTGTGTGTGTGTGTGTGTGTGTGTGTGTGTTTGCACGCGCGCGAGTGTGCATCCGTTCCCGTTCATTCTGTTCCCGCGTTTGTCATTGTAAATAAATCATTTTTAAGCTCCAAAGCCTGTGTCCAGAGTACTTGCCCTTTAAAACCTCAAAGAACCTTTTCTCACAACACTCACACTCAACATTTTAGGAACAGCTCTTCCCCTCCACCATCAGATTTTATGAATGGTCCATGATCCATAAACACTACCTCGTTATTCCTTTTTTTTTGCACTATTTATTTATTTTTGTAATTCATAGATTTTATGTCTTGCACTGTACTGCTGCCACAAAACAACACATTTCATATGTCCGTGATTATAAATGAGATTCTGATTCTGACTATCAAATACCCATCTATACTAATCCCATTTACCTGCAGTGAACCAAAGCCTACTGTGCCTTGGCTTTTCAAGAGCTCATCCAGATGCTTCTCCTGACATCTACCACCTTCTCAGGAAGTGTGTTGTAGATTCCATCATCCTCTAGGTGAAAAAATTCTTCCTCAGATTCCCTCCAAGCATTTTACCCCTCAACTTAAAACTATACTCTCTGACCTTAGACGCCTCTGGTTTCTTGTTATTTACTCTAGCTATGCCTCATATAATTTTGTATACCAGTCTCAGGTTCCCCCTCAGCCTCCTCTGCTCCAAGCAAAACAAACCCAACCTATCCATTCCTTCCTCATGACTGAGACACTTCATCCCAAGCAACTTCCTGGTGAATCTCCTCTGCACCCTCTCCAGTGCAGGCATATCCTTCCTATCATGTGCACAATTGCACAATATTCCACCTGTGGCCTGATCAATGTTTATAAGTTGTACCAAGACCTCCCCTCATGTATATTGTATAACCCGGCAAATGAAGGTAAACCTCCCAAATGTGTTACTTACCACCCTATCTACCTGTGTTGCCACCTTCAGGAATCTTTATACGCCAGTTTAAGTCCCTTTGTCCTCAATAATCCCAAGGGACTTCCATTGTATTTGTCCGATCTTTATTAGACCCCTCAAAATACATCACCTCACACTGAACATTCCATCTGCCTTTTCTCCGCTCAGCTGATATCATTCTATACCCTAAGACTACCATTGTCACAATCAACAACACCACCAATTTACATATCATTTGCAAACTTACTAATTATACCTCTGAAGCAGCTTGTTCCTGCTTTGAAGTGTTTGTGGCCAAAACCTGTTGAATTCTCTCTCATTGAGAAATTGGGCGTGCTTTGTGTCACGATTCACTCGATCACAGGTTTCGTTCCCACGTCATGTTGTGGCCATGTGATCAAAGTCAAAAGTCAAAGTCGAGTTTATTGTCATATGCACAAGTACATGTGTGCGCAAGTGCAATGAAAAACTTACTTGCAGCAGCATCACAGGCACATAGCGTCGTATAAGCAGCATTCACAAGAAAGCCATAAATTAAACATAAATTATGCACAATTTTTCGAAGAAAGAACACAAATAGAACAAAAAAAAAGTCCATTTTAGTGCAAAGTGATCAAAGCAGCCATAGTATTGCTACACTGAGATAGTGATTAGGGTTGTGCCGGTTGGTTCAAGAACCATATGGTTGAAGGGAAGTAGCTGTCCTTGAACCTGGTGGTGTGGGACTTCAGGCTTCTGTACCTCCTGCCCAATGGTAGCTGCGAGAAGATGACATGGCCCGGATGGTGGGAATCTTTAATGATGGATGTTGCCTTCTTGAGGCAGTGCCTTGTGTAGATACTACCGATGGTGGGGAGGGATGTGCTTGCGATGTATTGGGCAGAGTTCACTACTCTCTGAAGCTTCTTATGTTCCTGTGCATTCGAATTGCCGTACCAGACCATAATGCAACCAGTCAGGACACCTTCAACAGTACATCTGTAGAAGTTTGTTAGAGTGCTCGGTGACAAGTTAAACCTCCTTAACCTTCTAAGGAAGTAATGATGACATCATTAATGTGCAGGGCTTATATTAATTATTGAATGACAGGAATTGGATCTTACTACCTCTATAATTAACTGACATATTTGCGGAAAATAGTGAACTAAACTGATCCAAATTGAACGTTGAGCTATCACAGGTGAATGAAAGTGATTCTTTCATCCAGGATATAGGTTATATGTTTAAAAAAGTCATCCCATGAGTTTTGTTTCAAAGGGATTTTTGCCAACCACCCTCTGCAAAGATCGAGGCTTCTGTGAATTGTTAACTAGAGAGCGGACAGTAAGTGACTTGTTGCTGTCATTGACTGTGAGACTTTGGAGCCATTCACATCCACAGGTTACCACTGGCATGCTACATAGTCAGAAGAGTTCTTCTCTGCCAGGAGGCCCATACAGAGTTACCTGCCCCTCACCAACAACTCCACCCCTCTTAATTATCTGTGATTCGCCCCTTCCCTTCCCTTTCAACTCTGTTTCCCCATCTCTACAGTAGCTATGAATGATCTCTTTGCTATTATTGGCCTGTTTCCCAAGGGTCAGCAAGTGAATGGTGTAGCAACTATCGACTGGCAAGTTGCCATCTCCTGTGAAATAGTTGGATTGGGTTTGACAACAATCTCTTAAAGTAAGGATGCCCCAGCTTAGCAATTTTGTTCATTTTTTTTCTGATTTGGTGTTAGTACTATGTACAGAAATGTCTAGTCTTTTTCTAAGTAACAATATTTAAGCATGAATTTGATGAACAATTAAATAAGAAGAATATATTCAGGGGTATTCAGAAAGTACAGGGGAACGGGACTAAAGCCAATAGATTTTTGTGACAAGATACAGGGGATACAATGGCTTTCTTCTGTGCTTGATTATTTAGAGGGTCCTGTGAGCTGGATTCAAAATATACTTGTATGATTTTTTAATTTCAATTAGTAAATTTAGTTATTCACGCCAATTTTTTATAGTTTGAGACTGTATTCAGAAAACACATTTTTAAGATGACTTTCTGCCGGATGCCATTTTTTCTCTTCTCAGTTCAACGAATCAGATCCTTACGTCAGAATTATTTATGAATGTGAATGTGCTCCCAGTTAATGAGAGTAAGAATGTCTGCCTAACTTCCACATTTTAAATTTAATTTCCACATTTGTTGGCAATTAATAGGCAATATTAACAGGTAAATGTTGACACTCAGAAGAACTCCCGTTGCTATAGTTTGCGAGTCAGAACATGAACTGGATGATCATTAAAGGGATACTAACCTGTAAATTGTTCCCAGTGATGGTAACAGATGAGTGATAAATAATATCCACCTGTTATTTTAATGTTGTGAATGCACATAATAGGTTATTATGTGATTTAAAATATTGTACATTTGAATCTCTAACATATTCATTGGTCAAGAAATTCTATCTCTTATTGTCATGTTTTTGATTGAATTTTATCAAAATCCTGATTGTTAAATGTCATCAGGTTCTTGGAATCATTAGAATGATAAAATCATAGAATTATAGTCATCCGGTATGGAAACTGGTTCTTAAGTCAATATCAACCACCCATTTTGAACATAGAACATAGAATATAAGACACAGAACATAGAACATTACAGCACAGTACAGGCCCTTCAGCCCACGATGTTGTGCCGACATTTTATCCTGCTCTAATATCTATCTAACCCTTCCCTCCCACATAGCCCTCCATTTCTCTATCATTCATGTGTCTATCTAAGAGTATCTTAAATGTCCCTAATGTACCTGCCCCCACAACCTCTGCAGGCAGAGCAGTCCATGCCCCCTCCACTCTCTGTGTAAAAAACTTACTCCTCCCCCCTTATACCTTCTTCCAATCACTTTAAAATTATGTCCCCTTGTGTTAGCCATTGTCGCTCTGGGAAAAAGTCTCTGACTGTCCACTCGATCTATGCCTCTTATCATCTTGTACACCTCTATCAAGTCACCTCTCATCCTCCTTCTCTCCAAAGAGAAAAGCCCGAGCTCACTCAACCTATCCTCATAAGGTGTGCTCTCCAATCCAGACAGCATCCTGGTAAATCTCCTCTGCACCCTCTCTAAAGCTTCCACATCCTTCCTATAATGAGGCGACCAGAACTGAACACAATACTCCAAGTGTGGTCTGACCAGAGTTCCATAGAGCTGCAACATTACCTCATGGCTATTGAACTCAATACCCCAACTAATGAAGGCCAACACACCATACACCTTCTTAACAACCCTATCGACCTGCGCTGCAACCTTGAGGGATCTATGGATGTGGACCCCAAGATCCCTCTGTTTCTCCACACTACTAAGAGCCCTGCCATTAACCTTGTATTCTGCCTTCAAATTCAATCTTCCAATGTGTATCACTTCACACTGTTCCAGGTTGAACTCCATAGACTTCATAGAATTATATAGCATAGAAACAGCCCTTCAGACCAATGTAGCCATGCCAACCAAGTTTCTTACTTGAGCTAGTTCTAGTTTTACAAGGATGTTTCCAGGACTTGAGGACCTGAGTTACAGGGAAAGGTTAAATGGGTTAGTATTTTATTCCCTGAAGCACAGGAGAATGAGGGGAGGTCTTATAGAGGTATACAAAATTATGAGGGGTATAGATAGGGTGAATGTATACTGGCTTTCTCCCCTAAGGTTGCATGAGACTGGAACTAGAGGACGTAGGTTTAGGGTGAAAGGTGAAATATTTAAGGGGAATCTGAGGGGGAATTTCTTCACTCAGAGGGTAGTGCGAGTGTGGAATGAGTTGCCAGCGGAAGTGGTCGGCCGAAGGGCCTGTTTCTGTGCTGTAGTGCTCTATGACTCTAAGTTCAAGTTTATTGTCGTGGGCATATGTACCCAGGGTATAAATGCCATGAAGATTAGCTTTTTGCAGCAGCAGGACAGTGCATTACTCACTTAAGTTAACATAAACTTAAATTAGCATAAATTATACAAGAGACTGCAGATGCCGGAATCTAGAGCAACACACAAAATGCTGGAGGAACTCAGTGGGTCAGGCAGCATCTATGGAGGGAAATGGGCAGTCTATGTTGTCGGTCTAGACCCTTCATCTGGACTTCATAAATGATACATAACTTACACGGCAAAAATAATACAAAATAAACATAATAGCTTGAGTATAAGCTCGTCCCATTTCCCTGCATTTGGCCACTATCGCTCTTAACAATTCCTATCCATGTACCTGTCTGAATGTCTTTTAGATGTTATAATTGTACCAGTCTCTACCAGTTCATTTGGCAGCTCGTTCCTTATACCCATCACCCTCTGTGTGGAAAAAAATTGCCCTTCAGATCCTCCATAAATCTTTCCCCTCTCACCTTAAAATTTCCACCAATCCCATGTTATTCTCCCCACCTTTCCGTCAGCTCACTTCAGGTTCTACCCACTCACCTGCACAGTGGGAACATTCACAGTGGTCAGTTGACCGGGTTTGGGATGTGGGTGGAAATCGGAGCATCCAGAGGGAACCCATACAGTCACAGGCAAACCCAAAGTCGGAGGTCAGGTTTCAACTCAGGCTGCTGGAGCTGTGAGACAGCTACACTACTAGCTGCACCGCAACACCTACTTATGGGTTGGTCGGTCCCTCAGCATCCAGGATAACTTGCTTCCATTCCATTTCTATGGGTTCTGGGATGGATAGTAGGATTCACAGAAAATGAAAATAACAGAAAATATAGATGCTGTAGATCTGAAATAAAAGCAAAAAATACTGAAAACACTCAGCAGGACAGGCAGCATCTGTGGTTGGTGAATCTGCCATGAAAGAGTGCAAAGTCCCCACCAAGAGCAAAATGGTGAGCTACAAGATCACAAGATCACAAGACAAGGGAGCAGAAGCAGGCCATTCGGCCCATCGAGTCTGCTCCAAGGAAAAGGGAAAAAGAAATGGGGTGGGAAAAAAAACCTATTCTAATCCCATTTTACAGCCTTATCCCCATATCCCTTGATATCCTGACTATTTAGATATCTGTCTATCTCCTCCTTGAACACCCCCACTGATCTGGCCTCCACTGCTGTGCGTGGCAAGGAGTTCCACAATTTCACCACCCTCTGGGTAAAGAAATTTCTCCTCATCTCTGTCTTGAAACTGTACCCTCTAATTCTAAGATTGTGCCCTCTGGTCCTGGACTCACCCACCAAGGGAAACAGCCTAGCCACATCTACTCTATCCTTTCCTATCAACATTTTAAATGTCGCTACGAGGTCCCCTCTCATCCTTCTGTACTCCAGTGAGTACAGTCCAAGAGCCGACAAACACTCATCATACGTCAGCCCTTTCATTCCCGGAATCATTCTCGTAAATCTCCTCTGAACCCTCTCCAACGTCAGCACATCCTTCCTAAGATGTGGGGCCCAAAACTGCGCACAGTATTCCAAATGAGGCCTCACTAGTGCCCTGTAGAGCCTCATCAACACTTCCTTACTTTTATACACTATACCTCTCGAGACGAATGCCAACAGAGCATACGCTTTCTTAACCACCGATCCAACCTGGTGGTTAACTTTTAAGGTATCTTGTACGAGTACCCCCAAGTCCCTTTGTACTACCGTACTTTCAATCTTCTCTCCTTCTAGATAATAATCTACCCGCTTATTTCTGCTTCCAAAGTGTACGACTGCACATTTCTCAACATTGAATCTCATCTGCCATTTCCTTGCCCATTCTCCTAAACTGTCTAGGTCCCTCTGCATCCTTTCTATTTCCTCTATGCTCCCTACTCCTCCACTTATCTTAGTGTCATCCGCAAACTTAGCTACACAACCATTTATTCCATCATCCAAATCATTGATGTACAAGGTAAAAAGGAGAGGCCCCAACACCGACCCCTGCGGCACACCACTAGTAACCGTTAACCAACCAGAACGAGATCCTTTTATTTCCACCCTTTGCTTCCTGCCAACCAGCCAATGCTCCACCCATTCTGCTATCCTACCCATAATTCCATGACCTCTCATCTTATTAATCAGTCTCTTGTGAGGCACCTTATCGAAGGCCTTTTGAAAGTCTAAATACACAACGTCTACCGCCTCTCCCTTATCCACCCTACCTGTGATTTCTTCAAAAAACTCCAATAGGTTGGTCAGACAGGACCTCCCCTTCACAAAACCATGTTGACTAGGTCCAATCTTGCCTTGCGCCTCTAGGTATTCTGTAACCTCCTCCTTGAGGATAGATTCCAATAATTTTCCCACCACTGACATCAGACTAATAGGTCTGTAATTTCCTTTGTGCTGCCTCCCACCTTTCTTATACAACGGAACTACATTCGCTACCCTCCAGTCCTCCGGAACCATGCCAGAATCTATCGATTCCTGGAAAATAACATTTAGCATGTTAATTTTAAATCATCTAAATGTACAAGATTTTTCTTTGTTAAGGAAGAGAATAAATGAACAGGAAGAAATAAAGGAATATCTATTTGATGCGCTTCAAAAATACTGGATTTCCCAAATCACATCAAAGCCATTGAAGTAGTCTTGTAGTGTGGTCACTGGTATGAGAAACGTGCCAGTGATCAATACACAGCAAGCTCCCACAAACAACAATATGTCAATCAAAAGGTAAGGAAATGCAGATGTTAAAATCTAAAATAAGAACAGAAAATTCTGGGAATACTCAGCAGCCGCGGAGAAGGGAATGAGTTTCATAGAACATAGAACAGTACAGCACAGGAACAGGCCCTTCACCCTATAATGTCTGTGCCGACCATGATGCCAGTCTAAACTAATCCCACCTGCCTGCACATGATGCCATCATTCCCTGAATACTCGTGTGTCTGTCTAAATGCCTCTTAAATGTCACTGTCGTATCTGCTTCCACCACTTTCCTTGGCAGTCCGTTCCAGGTATCCACCACTCTCTGTGTGAAAAACTTACCCCGCACATTTCCTTTCAAGTGACCAGAGCTCCATTTGTCATGATAGAACATAAAACATAGAACATAGAACAATTACAGCTCAATTCAGGCCCTTCGGTCCACAAAGCTGTGCCGAACATGTCCCTACCCTAGAAATTACTAGGCTTACCCATAGCCCTCTATTTTACTCAGCTCCATGTACCGATCTAACAGTCTCTTGAAGGACCCTATTGTGTCAGCCTCCACCACCATTTCCGGCAGCCCATTCCATGCACTCACCACTCTCCGAGTAAAAAACTTACCCCTGACATCTCTTCTATATCTACTCCCCAGCACCTTACACCTGTGTCCTCTTGTGGCCACCAATTCAGCCCTGGGGAAAAGCCTCTGACTACCTACCCTATCAATACCTCTCATCATCTTATACACCTCTATCAGGTCCCCCCTCATCCTCCGTCTCTCCAAGGAGAAAAGGCCAAGTTCCCTCAACATGATCTGCATCCCAGGCAGCATCCTTGTAAATCTCCTCTGCACCCTCTCTATGGCTTCCACATCTTTCCTGTAGTGAGGGGTCATCAACCTAAAATGTTGGATATTTCTTTCTTTGCGGAGTCTGACTGACCTGCTAAATATTTCCAGAATTTTCTGTTTTTATCAGCAATATGAAAATCACGATTAACTTCATTTCCTTACGTTATGTTGAATAAAGGATCATTGTTGGTCAGGATCTGGGGAGAACTTTCCTTCTAAGTAGTGCCTTTTACATTCTCCGTATCATTTACTGTACTTCTAACTGTGCCACCATTCCTCAGTATTCCCCTAGGAGAATCAATATTACAGGATGACCTTGTGTTTCATATAATATTTTCTAATGAATATATTAGAGAAATGCAAAAGAATTTATGTACCACGGTCTTTGTTCATACAGAGGTAAATATATAATCTCTGCCTTTTAATGTCATTGCTCAGGTTATCACAGAAACCAATTTGGATTTTGCTTGGTTTTCTCTTTGTTGCTTCTCTGGCATTACCACTGAATGATAAACTGGATTGTTAAATTGCAAGGAAGATTGCTGTGTAATCTCATAGCACTCAATAACAAATTAGAGCAGCCTAGAACTGTCAGAGTAAACTTCACCCTGCAACATAATATAAAGACATGTCTCATTAAAGTGATTATAAGAAGGCTCAGCAGATACTTCATAAATTCAATATCACTGCTAAATTTGTTGATTTCTACAAAGGACCCAAATTTAAATCTTATATTGATTAATTTCTCAAGTAATTATTGGGAAGTAAGTGAAGGGTAAATGTTATATTGTGTTCAAAATCTATTTGCAAAAACCCTGAAGTTCGGCAGCAATAATGGAATGTGTTATTGTCAACTCTGCCACACTGTGCTTATGCTCCCTGAACCATTTATTTTTCAGGTTCTGATCCTGCTCCATTTGGACACTATACTTGGCCTTGACACTCTGTGAGTAACACCAGCGAGTCTCAGCAAACAGACATGGTGTAGGTTTTAATGCCAGGTGAATTATGCCAAGAATAACTGCTCACTTGCGTTTGGTTAGCTGCCAAAGTTGCTTTGCAGCCACCGTTGCTGATATTGAGTTATAGAGTCATAGAGTCATATGGCATGGACACAGGCCCTTCTGCCCAACTGGTCGATGCTGACCAAGATGTCCATCCAAGCTAGTCCCATTTGCCAGTGTTTGGCCCATAACCTTCTAAACCTTTACTATCCATGTACCCGTCCAACTGTCTTTCATAAGTTGATATTGTACTTGCCTCAACCACTTCCTCTGGCAGCTCATTCCACAGAAATTCATTGTGTAAAAAATTTGCCCCACAAGTTCCTATTAAATCTCTCCCCTCTTACTTTAAGCTTATGTCCTCTAGTTCTTGATTCCCCAACCCTAGGAAAGAGACTGAGTCTATGCCCCTCATGATTTTATATACCTCGATAAGATCACCTCTCAGTCTCCTATGCTCCAAGGAATAAAATCCTAGCTTGTCCAACCTCTTCCTATAACTTAGTCCCTCAAGTCCTGGCAACATCCTTGTAAATATTTTCTGTGTTCTTTTCAGTATAATAACATCTCTCCTATAGCAGGGAGACCAAAACTGAACACAGTACTCCCAAGTGCGGCTTCATCAGCGTCCCAACTTTTATACTCAACCGCACCATGACCTCCCAACTTTTATACTCAATGCCCTGACTTATGAAGTGCCAAAAGCCTTCTTCACCACCTTGTCTACCTGTGACTCCAAGGTCGCTTTGTTCTACAACACTCTCCATGGCCTTGTCATTCAGTGTGAAAGTCCTACCTGGATTTGACTTTCCAAAATCCAACACCACACACTTATCCAAATTAAAATCCATTTGCCACTCCTCAGCCCACCTCCTCAGCTGATCAAGACCTCTAATTTTTGATAAACTTCTTCATTGTCTATATGAGCTTCTTGTTCCAGGATTAATTTAAGTGCTGGAGCTTAAACTTATGAAGTGAGATGATGAGATTTGTGTCTCCTGATCAACAGGCCAAGTAACTCATTCAATAATGTAATCACCACACCCCGGAGCAGAAGTACAGAATATTTTTAGAGAATATTATTATGGCACTCAGGATGTTAACATAATTGGTACCAAACATGTGTAATGGAACAAATGTCTCTCTCCTATTAATTAAGTTAGACCTGGTGACAGTACAAATAATAGCAAGTAAACAGCCCACTGGCATGTTCACTTGAGGATAACAAGATCACAGGATTCCAGACATCTTTCAATTAACCCATGACAGTACAGATGAAGATAAAAAATTGACTTGTTGGCTTTACTTAGAAAGGCTACGGAATAGTTACAGGATGTAAAGAAGATAAAAGGAACAACAAAATTGTTCCTAAAGCAAACCCTTTGCAGGAATGCAGGCAGAGGTGATCAATTTGTGAATAATGATGGTTGGCAGAGGAAATGTGACCACCAATAAAAGGCCAGTTCAGTACACATGACCTTTGAAGGGCTGTGGCATTGATTGTTGGAACAAATCGAAGGGATGTTTTGTAATGATTGGATGCTGACTATGCATGAGTCTCACCTTGGGTTGGTCAAGAAGTAACATCTAAACATCTCTAGATTAAGGAAATGCCCACCTATGACATTTAACCTTAGAAGTGGATGATGCAGGTCATATGTACATTGCTTAGGATATAATAATCACTGTATATAAGTTGTGATTTTAAGTCATCCCAGATGTATCTAGACAGTTGCCTGATCAAATAAACCTGTGAACAAAGGAAAATTAGTCTTCAATTCTTACTGTGGTGTGGAGGGTTACACACATATCAGTCAACTTTGTACTTTGTTAATGTTGGAATAACCTCTTGTCTGAGCTACTACCAGTACAATTAGAAGACCTCATACAACCTAGCAACCCCCCACCATAGCAAACCTCCACTCCCACCTCTATTTGAAAAGGAAAAACTTAGGAAAAAGATAATGCTTTTCTCAACCTCATGTTACCCAAGTGTTTCTCAGCCAATAAAGTCCTTCCGAAGTGGAGAAACATTTCATCTAGGTGTGCTCAGAAAGAGCCCACAAACCACATATTAACCAGTTAATCTTTTTCAGTGATGCTGTTTCCAAATTAAAGTTTGGCAGGGCAGCAGGTTCAAGAAGATGGGTTTTATCTTGATCCTACTTCAAGAGTCACAGAGTTATACAGCACAGAAACAGGTCCTTCAGTCCACCAAGTCTGTCCCAACCATCAAGAACCCATTTACACTAATTGGTATTGATATTGGTATTGGTTTATTATTGTCACTTGTACTGAGGTACAGTGAAAAGCTTGTCTTATAAACCGATCATACAGGTCAATTCATTACACAGTGCAGATACATTGAGTTAGTACAGAGTGCATTGATGTAGTACAGGTAAAAACAATAACAGTACAGAGTAAAGTGTCACAGCTACAGAGAAAGTGCAGTGCAATAAGGTGCAAGGTCACAACAAGGTAGATTGTGAGGTCAGAGTCCATCTCATCGTATAAGGGAACCGTTCAATAGTCTGATCACAGTGGGGTAGAAGATGTCCTTAAGGCTCCTGTATCTTCTACCCGATGGAAGAGGAAAGAAGAGAGAATGTCCCGGGTGGGTGGGGTCTTTGATTATACTGGCTGCTTCACCAAGACAACGAGAGGTAAAGACAGAGTCCAAGGAGGGGAGGCTGGTGTCCATGACACGCTGGGCTGTGTCCACAACTCTCTGCAGTTTCTTGCGGTCCTGGGCAAAGCAGTTGCCGTACCAAGCCATGATACATCCAGATAGGACACTTTCTATGGTGCATCGGTAAAAGTTGGTGAGAGTCAAAGGGGACAAACCAAATTTCTTTAGCCTCCTGAGGAAGTAGCGGTGCTGGTGAGCTTTCTTGGCCGTGGTATCTATGTGATTTGACCAGGACAGGCTGTTGGTGATGTTCACTCCCAGGAACTTGATCCTACACTAACTCCATTTTATACTCTCCATGTTCCCGTCAACTCACCCCAGATTCGGCCACTCACCTACACACTGGAGGTAATATACAACAGCCAATTAATCTACCAACCCGCATCCCTCTGGGATATGGGAGGAAACCAGAGCTCTGGAGGGGCGGGGTGGGTGGGTGGTGGACTGGGGGGATCCCGTATGGTCACAGGGAAAAAGTGCAAACTCCATACAGACAACACTGGAGGTCAGGATTGAACCTGAATCGCTGGAACTGTGAGGCAGCAAATCTACTAGCTGCACCACTGTGCCGTCCTGTGTCACTAGTATTTTTCTATTATCCATCGGACTGTTGCCCTGAGAAGATGTTGATCAGCCATCCTGGTCACCTTTCCAAAGAAGTTTTATGGTAATGCACAATACAATTTTAAAACTATTCTCTTTGCTTCATCGTGTCACACAGTGTGCTTGAGGCTGCCACAGAGGGAGCATTTCTGTGAGAAGACTGGCATCAACGATCCACTGGTTCCATGTACTTTCTCCCGGATTTGTCCTGCCACACTCTCAGTGGACCTTACTTAAGCAAGTCCAGTCTGTGCAAGGGTTCTGTGGAGCCCACTAGCCCTGCTGGAGTCTTTGAGATAACTCATCCTGCCGTTGTGGTGGAAACCAAACCATGGTGCAATGTGGATGAGAACCTACTGACCAAACTCCTTCAGAAACATGTCGTCATCAAGAATGCTCGGCTTGGAATTCATGCAAGTGGTATTATCAACACAGACTGATTTTCAAGACTTAAAATCACAGCCTTTTGACACAAAGATACTACTCATTGAGCTACAGCTGACACTACACATGGCACACTACCAACCAACTACTCCCATTACAAATCATATCAGAATTGTTGTGGCTTTAGCATCTTTTGCTTGCTCTGCTTTTATTCCCAGAGTCTGATATGTGTCTCAATTGATCATATGACATTCAAAGAGGAATAATCTAATGAGGCCCATCGATGCCTCATCAGTGCTAATGGGACAATTTTAGTTGCTTAGTTAGCGATTTGATCTCAGTTGGAAATAATTTTCTAAACATTTTATTGATAGTTTGTCAATACATAGACATACTTTGTGAAAAAACAAAAAAAAATTGCAGAGGCTGGAAATTTGAAATAAAAAATGAAAATGCTGGAAACACTCAGCAGGTCAGGCAGCATCTGGGGAGGGAGAAAGAGCTAATGTTTCACATCAGCGACCTGTCAATCAAAGTTGGAGAGCAAACATGCCTTAATTTGCAGAGATAACAGAGTGGTTGAGAGAACAAAGGGGGTTCCTGTTCTAGTGTAGAGGCTGAGAGAGACTGAATGACACAAGTGCGGTGGTCCTTGCTGGGAGAGGGTGGTGACGTTTGTTCCCTGCAGATGATCCGTTTACAGGAGACATAAATGGATAAAGAGAGAGAAGGAATAAAAAAATCAGTCCTGGAATCAAGAGAAACAACTTTGGAGAAACAAAATCTTGCAAACACTGGGAATTCTAAAATAAAAATAGAGAATTACGGAAATACTCAGGTGGTCAGGCAGCATCCTTGGAGAGAGAAAAATAATTGATGTTTCAGGTTGATGATCTAGAACTGCCTGGAAAGCCTGGTTATCTGAAACTGATGAATTCAAAGTTAAGTGCGAAAGGCTGTATTGTGTCAATGTTTTTGTTTAGTTGTACTTTATTGATAAAGGAGATTCCTACATGTACTGGAACTGAGCACAGGCAGCTTGGTGATTGCTTTAATGTGATGGGCCAGGCTGTTAAACTAAATGCCTGGTCCACTCCCCCCTTAGTTCCATTGTTCATGCCTTTCAACCGACAGGCAGCATTTAGGTAAATCTAAATCAATGCGTCAAATAGCTTGGTGTGGAGCATGTAAGCTCAAGTAACATAACATTGTCAGAAGAATTTTCATTTATTACAGAGGCACCACAGCCTTTTGACCTGATGCAGCTAAAATATAGTTTAATAAATGTTAACTGTTTCCAAACATGGGTGCGAAGGAGTTGTGGTTATATCACGGGACAAGTATTCCCAAGAATATGAAGCCAAGTGTCACCACAGTGGGCTGAGAATTAGATTTCAATCTCAAACATTAAAACAATGGGAATAAAAGGTAGTTATTGCTGTAATGGAGACACCATTGGACAAGGAGACATAGTATCGAAGTTGAAAAAAGTGGGTTTAATTGGGAAGTTGGTAAATTGGTTTATTATTATCACACGTACCGAGGTACAGTGAAAAGCTTAGTTTTTTATGTCATCCATACAGATCAGTACATTGAGGTAGTATAAGGGAAAAGCAAGAACAGAATATAAAATAAAGTGTCACAGTTACAGAGAAAGTGCAGTGCAGGCAGACAATAAGGTGAAAGGGCCATGATGAAGTAGATTGTGAGGTCAAGAGTCCATCTTATTGTAAAAGAGGTCTATTCAATAGTCTTATAACAGCGATATAGAAGCTGTCCTTGAGCCTGGTGGTACGTGCTTTCAGGCTTTTGTATCTTCGGGCAGGTTTACGGTTTTCCCAGCTGACTTTATATTCCTGTGTTGCAGGTTTCCCCCTGCCAGCCTGATTGACAAGCAGAAAATTCTGCCATGCAGGCTGGGATAGGGAGCAGGTAGGTCTGGGAGATATCTTTGGAGGAGGGAAGATTCTGAATGTGAGCAGGGTGGAGCCAGATGAGGCAAATGGTAGCTGGGAGTGTGGGGCCATGCTGATCATAATAGATATGGAGGTTCAGCAGGTAAATTATTGTGCCTTGGAGAACCACCTCTGGTCCTCCTGGGCCATAGTTTGGAAATAATGTGTACAGTGGTGGTGGAGTGGTTAACTTACCAGGCTAGTAATCCAGAGGCCTGAACTAACAATCCAGGGACCTTAGTCCAAATCCCACGAGAACTTCTGTGGAATTTGAATTCAGTTAATAATTCGGGTAACAAAGTATAACAAAAACAGCAACCAGCAGATTGTCATAAAAATCCATCTGGCCTACTAAAGTCCTTCAAGGAAGGGAATTTGCTGTCCTTATGCACTCAGCCTTGTATATGACTCCTGGCCCATCCACGTCGTTAACTCTTAGTGAAAAGCTTTGTTTTGCATGCCATCCATACAGATCAGTACATTGAAGTAGTACAAGGGAAAAGCAAGGACAGAATGTAAAGTGTTACAGTTACAGAGAAACTGCAATGCAGACAGACAATAAAGTGAAAGGGCCATGATGAGGTAGACAAGATAAGATATTTATTTATTAGTCACATGTACATCAAAACACACAGTGAAATGCATCTTTCTGCATCACTGAGAGTGTTCTGGGGGCAGCCCGCAAGTGTCGCCACTCTTCCGGTGTCAACATAGCATGCCCGCAGCTTCTAACCTGTACGTCTTTGGAATGTGGGAGGAAACCAGAGCACCCGGAGGAAACCCACGCAGACACACGGGGAGAACATACAAACAGACAGCGGCGGGTTGTGAGATCAAGAGTCCATCTTATTGTATAAGAGGTCCGTTCAATCATCTTATAACAGCAAGATAGAATCTGTCCTTGAGCCTGGCGGTACGTGCTTTCAGGCTTTTGTATCCTCGAACAGGTTTACAGTTTTCCCAAATGACTTTATATTACTGTGTTGCAGGTAAGTTAAGAAAGTCTCTCAGTTGTACAATGATCGCTATACTCATATGGAGAAAGATTAAATTGGATGGACCACCTGGTATAAAATTTGGTTCCAGTTCAGTTGACCTCACAAAGATCTTCTCACAAACATGTGACGACTGGTGGCTAAACTGGGGGAGGAGAACCAAAGACCAGTCAAGTCTGTCATAGTCATACACACAGAATAACAGACAACAAGCCAGGCTCTTCCATCACAGTTCCTGGTCACATCTTGTCCCAATGACAGAAGAGACCCACCAAATGTAGCAGCGCAGTGGTATACATCCAGGAGGATGAGCCCTGGAATTCAGTCTTGTGGCATCAGGTTAAACACGGACAAGGAAGTCTCTCCCCTTTAACATTATTGTCCCCTCTCAGTTGATGAATCAGTTCTCCATAATGTTCGAGTAGCTAGGTCACAGAATGTACTCTGTGTGGGAGACATCATTATCTATCACCAAGCTTCATCTGGTACAACCAACACTGACCAAGCTGGCTGATCCTGAAAGACAAACCTGCTCGGCAGGATGTATGGCAGAAAATGCTGGAAATACTCATCAGGTCAGGCCGTGTCTTTGGGAAGATCTGGAATGATGAAGGGTCTCGAATTGAAACAACAACTGTCCATTTCCCTCTGTAGATGCTGCCTGAACCGCTGACTTCCTCCAGCTTTTTGTGTGTCGCTCCTGAACTCTGAAGTATTGGACAAGGGAGAGGAGAAACTTCTGCATGACGTACAAGAGCAGGAGTGGGGCAGAGAAGTGACAGAAAGAGCCTCCAACCACTGCTTCATCTGAAACCATTAGCATCTAATGCCACTTCTTTCACTCATCTGGTAACTTCAGACCATTGAAAGAGGCTGCTTCTTAAAACTTGTCAGTCAATAATTCATTATCATTGTGATTATCAGGTTGGTGGAACAATATGGATCTAGAGGTGTCTGATTATCTTGTACTTGTGGACTTAGTTTTGGCTTCCATCACAAGGGGAACCATTTTCTATATGAATTCCCATTCATGCCCTTCTATAATGGAAGGTCTTCAATAAGGACACTCAACTATCATTTTTTTCCAAACAAAAGGAACTCAGACTGCCAGCCTATCCAAAAAGCTATATGCTGTCTATCCTAAGGTTGATGTGACAAGATAACTATTACATGAATCCTATGTCCTATTTCCATCTTACACTGGCACTGAAATGCTTGTAACTTGTCTTAAATGAATGGATGGCTTCAATTTCTATCAACAATGGACCAAAGTTCTGTGAGTGGAAGTCACTGTGTGGCATGTTTGGTATAAACTTTGCAGAGTTAGCACTACGAAAGATGATTAAAATCTTTAGAAGAGCATAGAAATAATTTTGCATCCATACAGATCATTACAACAGTGCATTGAGGCAGTACAAGGGAAAACAATAACAGAATGCAGAATGAAGTGTTATAGCTGCAGAGAAAGTGCAGTGCAGGCAGACAATAAGGTGCAAGGTCAGAACGAGGTGGATTGTGAGGTCAAGAGTCTATCTTATTGTACTAGGGGGCTGTTCAATGGTCTTATAACAGCAGGATAGAAGCTGTCCTTGAACCTGGTGGTATATGCTTTCAGGCTTTTATATCTTCTGCCCAGTGGGAGAGAGGAAAAGAGAGAATGTCCGGGGTGGACGGGGTCTTTGATTATGTTGGCTGCTACACCAAAACAGCGAGAAGTGTAGACAGAGTCCATGGAGGGGAGGCTGGTTTCCGTGATGTGCTGAGCTGAATCCACAACTCTCTGCAGTTTCTTGTGGTCCTGGACAGAGCAGTTGCCATACCAAGCCGTGATGCATCCAGATATGATGCTCACTACGGTGCATTGATAAAAATTAGTGAGGGTCAAAGGGGACATGCCAAATTTTTTTTAACCTCTTGAGGAAATAGAGGCACTGGTGAGCTTTCTTAGCCATGATGTCTACGTGGTTGGACCTGGGCAAGCTATTGGTGATGTTCACTCCAAGGAACTTGAAGCTCTCAATCTTCTTGACCTCAGCACCATTGATGTAAACAGGAGCATGTGCACCACCCCCCTTCCTGAAGTCAATGACCTTATGGTGGGATGCAGTGAGTGAGAACATGCCAAATGGCACTTGCTACCTCATCTGTTACTCTGCTTTGTTGCTGGACTCCACCTAGCATCTGGCAATGGAGCCAAGAGTCTCTGGCATTACACTTAGGAATCTCTCCCTCTCATCCCACTCCAGGTGAGACCAAGATCACAGCCTGAGATCTCATTCACACGGATGGAAATTCTTGGCAGGCAAAATAGGGAGTACAAGAGATTGTTATTTTAATGTCCTTAAATGATGTTATGCACTGACAACAAACTATTTAAAAATGCTTTAATAGTTCTTTTTATAAATTATTTACAAGTTTGTTTTTAAGCGTCTGAATGTTAGACAAACAAGATGCTGGAGGAACTCTAGGTTTTTTACCCAGAGAGTGGTTGGGGCATGGAATGCGCTGCCTGGGACAGTGGTGGAGGTAGGTACGTTGGTCAAGTTCAAGAGATTACTAGATAAGCATATTGAGGAATTTAAAATAGAGGGATATGTGGTAGGAAGGGGTTAGATAATCTTAGGCAAGGTTTAAAGGTCGGCACAATATTGTGGGCTGAAGGGCCTGTATTGTGCTTTACTGTTCTATCTTCTAACTCAGTGGATCAGGCAGCATCTGTGGAGGGAAATGGACTCGACATTTTGGGTCGAGACCGTCCATCTGGACTGAAAGATAGTGGGGAGATGGCCAGTGTAAAAAGGTGGTGGAGCAAGAGCTGGCAGGTGATAGGTGGATCCAGGTGAGGAGGGGTGATAGGCAAATGGAGGAGGGAAGGGTGGAGAGAGCCTCAGAGGCTGGGAGGCGATGGGTGGAGGTGACCAAAGGCTGCAGATGATGGGATCTGATCAGGAAGGAAGTTGAAGCATGGAAGCAAATAAGGGAGGTGGGGAGGGCAGATGGGAACAATGGGGGGAGGGGACCCAGTGGGGGGAGTGTATGGGTGACGGGCAATGGAGTGGGCGGAGAAAGGGAAAGGAACAGGGTGATGGGGCTGGCGTGGGTGTAGAAGGACCTGGGTAGATCAGGAAGAGAGAGAAAAGAGACAGAGAGGGGGAATAGTTTTCGATCCGAAATTCCTTTCCCCCCACAGATGCTGCTCGACCCGCTGAGTTCCTCCAGCAGATTATTTGTTGCTCCAGATTCCAGCATCTGCAGAATTTCTTGTGTCTCTGTTGTGTCTTCACTAATTCCTGTTCTTCACAAGCACATGTCAAAGCTCAGCTTACTCAGATATCTCCCAGACCGTTAAGTCTAGCTTGCCAGACAGATCTCACAACCTTAACTTTAACAACTCATTACACAGACCACTAAGTTTAATGTGCTGGTGACTACTGCCATTAAGCCATTTTGATTTGCCCTTTGCTCTACACGTCTCTCCCCCACCTTCTCTATGACTGAAAACTAACCTGTAACCTCTCTTTTTCCCAATTCTGATGAAGGAAACACCAACCCAAAACATCAGCTGATTCTCATTCCACAGGTGCCATCTGACCAGCATTTTCTATTTGTTTCTCGCAGACTGTTACTTTTCTCAAAGAAATCATTTTATCACACAACATAAAAATCCCACCATTCAGTAAGTACAAGAACTTGAACCGATGAATGTGCAGAATATAAAGGTATAAGACAAGGGATCCAGGGAAGCCTGGCCGTGTGGATTCAGAATATAGAATATAGAATACAGCTTGCTTCTATATCCTCTGTGAAAATCAATTTAACTTCATAAAAGGAACACCAATAGAATGAATAAGAAATTAGCTTAGAGACACATCACAAAGAATTGTGGCAAATAGTCACTTTTCAGACAGGAGGTTGAGCAAGTGAAATACAGGGCACACTGTTTTTGCTAGTACACATTAACCCAGAGAGTGGTTGGGGCATGGAATGCACTACCTGGGGTAGTGGTGGAGGCAGGTACATTGGTCAAGTTCAAGAGATTACTAGGTAAGCATATGGAGGAATTTAAAATAGAGGGATATGTGGGAGGAAGGGGTTAGATAGTCTTAGGCGAGCTATAAAGGTCGGCACAACATTGTGGGCCGAAGGGCCTGTATTGTGCTGTACTGTTCTATGGGTCTATGATTCTAAGACTCCGTTTTGTGGAGCTAGGATTTAGGAGGTCCTGAAGGGATAGAATCAGTAAATTAAGGAGCATAGCTGGAGTTGTCAAGAGTAATGTGACATTACTGTAAGCCGTATCCCCAGTGGAAAAGCAGTCAAATTCCACCTTCGGAGAATGTTTGATAGCGGAAGAAGAACATGAATAATGAGGAGTGTAACAGAAAACCACCAGGGGAAGCACAGCAAAACTGACTTGGATATTGGAGTGTTTCTGAGCTGAGCTGTGGATAGTAATCAGAATTGAATCTTTGCCGACATAATAAAGAAGTAAAACTGGGAAAAGTTGATATATGAAGTACAATAAATGTTATTAGTCCTAAACTGAAGATTTTTTAAACTTTACTTTTCAGTATGTTGGCATTGCTAGTAAGGCCAGCATTTATTGCCTACCCCTAATTGCCCTTAGGATGTTGGTGGTGAGCTGCCTTCTTGAACAACTGTAGTCCTTCTGGTGAAAGTTTACCCAGAGTACTGTTGGGTAGGTAGGTTTGCAGTTCAGACTCAATGACACTGAAGGAACAGCAAGTCAGGATGGTGTATGCTTTGCTTAGACCTTAGACTTATAATGACGAAGAGGGAGACCATTCAGCACTTCAAGCCTGTTCTGATATTCAAGTTCAAGTTTATTGTTGTCATAAGCAAACAGGGTATAAATGCCATGGAATTTAGCTTTTTGCAGCAGCAGCACAGTATATTGCAAGATGAGGACAAACATAAGTTAACATAAAGTTCTGGTCGCCTCATTATAGGAAGGATGTGGAAGTTTCAGAGAGGGTGCAGAGGAGATTTACCAGGATGCTGTTTGGATTGGAGAGCATGTCTTTTGAGGATAGGTTGAGCGAGCAAGGGCTTTGGAGCAAAGGAGGATGAGAGGTGACCTGATAGAGGTGTACAAGATGATAAGAGGCATAGATCGTGTGGACAGTCAGAGACTTTTTTCCCAGGGCGACAATGGCTAACACGAGGAGGCATAATTTTAAGGTGATTGGAGGAAGGGATAAGGGGAATGTCAGGGGTAAGTTTTTTACACAGAGACTAGTGGGTGCGTGGAATGCACCGCCCGCAGAGGTGGTGGAGGCAGATACATTAGGGACACTTAAGAGACTCTTAGATAGCCACATGAATGATAAAAAAATAGAGGGCTATGTGGGAGGGAAGGGTTAGGTAGATCATCGAGCAGGATAAAATGTCGGCACAACATCGGGGGTGAAGGGCCTGTACTGTAATGTTCTATGTTCTTATATTAATATAAATTATACGTAACTTTCATGTGTGCAAAATAAACAACAAAATAAATACAACAACACTAGTGCATCAGAGAGAAGAAAAAAAAAACTCCAAGGTAGTGTTAGGTTTTTTCAGGTCAGTTCAAGAACCTGATACAGTGGGGAGGAAGCGGTTGCTGAGCCTTGAGGTGTGGGTCTTCAGGCTCCTGTAACTCCTGCCTGATGGCAGCATCGAGAAGAGGGCATGGCCTGGACGGTGGGGGTCCCTGATGATGTATGTCACCTTCCTGAGATGGTGGGGAGAGCTCTACGCATGAAGGAACTGGCTGAGTCCACCATTCTTTTAGCCTCTTGCCCTTCTGTGCACTGGGGTTTCCATAGCAGTCTGTGAATGCAACCAGTCAGAATGCTTTCTACTGTACATCTGTAGAGGTTTTTCAGAGTCTTCAATGATATATTGAATCTCCTTAAACTTCTAAGAAAGTAATGACACTGGTGCACTTTCTTCGTGTGCTGGACCCAGGATAGATCCTGCATTCCTCATATTCAATTGGATCATGGTTGACCTATATCTTTCCATTCCGCTTAGGTTTTATTAAGTGTGCTCTGTGCCTCTGGGTCACGGGGTTGTGCATTCAACTTGGAACACAAACAACTTGGTGTGCAATTCAACGCAACACCGAGGGAATGCTACACCTGGTGTGTTTTGGATGCAAGTTGGCCTAAGACCTCAACCTCCTCCCATGGATGAAGGTGAAAGATCCCATGGTATTATTCGACAAAGCTAGGAGAGCTTTCTTTCTATTCTGGCCAGTATTTATCTCTCAGCCAACACACTCAAACAGATGATCTGGCACAGAGTCATAAAGAGGTGCAGCACAGAAATAGACCCTTTGGCCCAACAAGACCATGTTGGTCGTCAGACACCCATTTACACTAATCCAACACTAATCTCATTTTATTCTCCCCATACTTCCCATGGACTCTCCAGATTCCACCACTTTCTGGGATTAAAAAATTTTTTTTTGACTCATTGCTGTCTATTGGATCATACCATGTGCAATTTGGCTGCCGTGCATTCAACAGTGAACACTGATTTCTGTAACCTCTGGTAACCACTCCCCCCATTCCCCCCTCCCACCACCCCTTTGGTTTCCCCCTATCCCTCTGGCTCCTTTACCCCTTCTCTATCCCCTCAGCTGCCGTCATAACCTGCCCCTCACCCACACCTTTGGTTCCCCACCTCCTTCCCTCTATTCCGTGGTCTACTGTCCTCTCCTATCAGATTCCAACTTCTTCAGCCCTTTCCCTCTTCCACCAATCACCTACAGCTTCTCACGTCATTCCCACTTCCCCCCCTTCCCCACCCACCTACCTTCCCCCCCCTGCACCCTTTTATTCCGGCTTCTGTCCTCTTCCTTTCCAGTCCAGATGAAGGGTCTCGGCTCAGAATGTTGAATGTTCATTTCCCTCCATAGATGCTGCCTGACCTGCCGAGTTCCTTCCAACATTTTGTGTGTGTTGCTCCAGATTCTACCTCTTACAGGGATTTTTACATTTTTTTTGGACTCATATTGCTGTCTATTGGATCATAGCAGGTGCAATTTGGCTGCCGTACTTTTGACAGTGACCACATTATGAAAGAACATCATTGGCCCATGGTGTTGTGGAAGGGCCACGTAGATGAAAACCTTTCTTCCATTCATACTGCAGATACAGCTAAACTTCAGACACCTTCACAGTGCTGCTGGTTGCTCTGGTAATGACCACATTATTCGTTTTCTGAGATGATGGGTCATACTATGCCATTATTTTTGTGACACAGTGTATTGATTTATAAGTCATTATGCAGGTGTGAGAGACAGCAATGCTCCAGAAAAAAAAGGCAAGATGTCAGGAGCATTTGGAATGGTGGAAAAGGTGAAGGATTAAGCCTACATGGCACCGTGAAAGGAAAGAGACTTTTAATCATTTCATTCCTTCAGGGTATAACTGAATTTGTGGGACTGGGCCATACAGTGATAATGCATACTTTGACTTTCAGAAGGTCCCTCAGAAAAGATTTGTAACAAAGGTACAGACCCATGAGAACAGAGTGGAAGATGTTATGCTGGATAATAAATTAGCTGAATAGCAGGAAAGTGAAAGTAATTATCGGTGAGCAAATTTCCGACGAGACAACAGTAGTAAGTCCCGGAGAGATGTGTCCTGGGATCTCCGCAATTCATGCAGTCTATTTATGTCCTTGGCTCGAAGCTGCAGATAGAGATGATGCCACATTGTGTGGTCAAATAAAGATTCAGGAAAGCCTACAACTGAGCACCTGGACTGCTGAGGGTGCTTATTAATGCTTGTTACTAAAAGATATTATATGTCAGCATTATAAATGTTTGCAAAATAGAAACTGGATTCTTAAAGGAGGTGAAATTCATTGAACATAGAGATAGGTTGTTGGCCTCTATTGAGAATAACTTTGTAATTAGTAAGGCAAGGACAACATTCAGGTAATTTTATTAAAAATAAAATTAATAAAGCAATAAATTATCAATGGGAATTCATTGTGTTAGGAGGTCCAAAACACTGGAACATTAATATGCTCTGTCCTTCTGTGGTGAAACTCAGTCTTAATTCTTCATCGTCATCTCAATCCAAGAATTTATCAGCCTTAGACCATAGTAAAAAGAACTTAGATTTTTATATAGTGTCTTCACCATGATGTAGGTGCTTCAATGGGAAATGAGGGCATGGAACCAAAAGTGTCATCAAAAAGGGTAGGTCCCACAGATTGTATTCAAGGTAAGATGGGTGGAGAAGCAGAACAATTTAGGACAGAAATTCCAGACTTAGGCTGTAGCAAATGCTAATGGTGAAACTTATTGGTGATCATCCCTGCTAACATTTCCAACATTTTCTTTCTTCTATTTCATACCTTCAGCATTTGCAGTAATTTGATGTCCCATTGGGCAGAAGATACAAAAGCCTTAATCCACGTGCCACCAGATTCAAGGAAGCTTCTATCCTGCTGTTGTAAGACTATTGATCGATCACCTAGTACAACAAGATGGATTCTTGACCTCAGAATCTACCTTGTTGTGACCTTGCACCTTATTGTCCACCTGCACTGCACTTTCTCTGGAATTGTAACACTTTATTCTGCATTCTGTTATTGTTTTCTCTTGTACTACCTCAAAGCACTGTTGTAATGAAATGATCTGTATGGATGGCATGCAAAACAAGTTTTTCACATGTGACAACAATAAACCAATTCCATGAAGCTGTGCAGTAGTCAGTGGGGTTAAAGAGATTGGAAAGATGAGGCATTGGAGGAATTGAAAACAAGGATGAGAATTTTAAAATTATGGTATTGCTTCATCAGCAGACAATGAAGGTGGTGACCACGGAGTGATGGATAAACAGGACTTAGTGTAGGTAAAATACTCCTCGCCAGGATGATTGCATATGCTATGATTTCAACTGGCTTCAATTTTTCTTAGTCACAGCTTCTGCTCCTGATCTCTCCTGAGATTGCATGAGAAGACCTCTTTGATTAGGTAGCCTTTGGAGGTAGCCTGTTAGGAGCTGTGGCCAGCTCATGCCCATAGTCAAGGATAAATTGAATTCATGAGAGGAGTGGTAAGAATGATAAGCAGAAAGGAAGAAATATCAACATCAACACCATAAAATTAATTTCACTGAATGAATATTTGTATTGCTTGGCTCTCCTGAACACATTTCACGAATTTATCAAGTTTATAGCCTTACCTAAACAAGGAATTGGAATACACTTCAGAAATATGTTAATATATTTAGTTGAAACTTAGGCTGCAAAATCCAGCATTATCCTGGATTGTTTGCTAGCTTTCTGTGTCCTCTTGCTGTCCTTCATGTAATTGGTAATTGGTTTATTATTGTCACATGTACTGAGGTACAGTGAAAAACTTTGTTTTGCATGACATCCATACAGATCAGTTCATCATATCAGTACATCAAGGTAGTACAAGGGAAAAGCATTAACAGAATGTAGGCATAAGCTTCATGTGTCTTAATCGGAGTCTCCGCTTGTTGAGAAGTTCATCAGAAAGTCACTTTCCTTCCAGTAGAGGCTCGAAAATTTCCTATGGGATATTGACTCAGTTGATGGTGAAGTTTTTCTTCCAGCAGCTCACATGTACATCACAGTGTCTTATTCGACATGGTTGACACACTTTGGAAGAGGCATTCACTCATCGAATGGTTATAAAGGATCCCATTGAGCTACTTCAAGAGCAGAAGAATGTCTGTGGTTACCTGGTCAATGTTTACTTGCAATCAACGTCACCGAAAGGCCAATTATCAGTTTATTATCACATTGTTGCTTGTTGATCCTTACAGTGAACAAGTTGCACAAGTTAGTTGCTCACACCTCACTGTAGAACTGGGACTGTAAAGAAGTTCAGTAAGCTATTTTGTGATATCTTGATAGCAGGAAAAGTCATCCTTCATGTCCAAACTCACTTTATTGGTAAATTGTTTTATTATTGTCACATGTACCAATGGACAGTGAAAAGCTTGTCTTGCATACTGTTCATACAGATCAATTCATTACAACAGTGCATTGAGCTAAAACAATAACAGAATGCAGGATAAAGTGTTACAGTTACAGAGTAAGTGCAGTGCAGGCAGACAATAAGGTGCAAGGCCATAACGAGGTAGATTGTGAGGTCAAGAATCCATCATATTGTACCAGGGAACCATTCAATAGTCATAACAGCAGGATAGAAGCTGACCTTGAGCCTGGTGGTACGTGCTTTCAGGCTTTTGTATCTTCTTTTGTCTGTAATGGAACTTAAAAAAAGTTTTATTTGTCTTCTTTCACAAAACTAAACAATAACAGCTTGCTTACTTTCACCTGCTGTTGATGCTATCTTGACATGCTAAACATTTCCAATGTTCTCTCTTTTTATCTCAGATTTCCAGCATATGCCATATGTTCCTTTTGCTTTCATTACTTACTTCTCTTCTAAGGGAACGGAATCAAGATTGGGATTAAGTATTTTTGGCTTTGGACGGCAGTTAGTTATAAATGGAGGGGAAGAAGCAATGCTACCGGAGGTGGACACTGGTAGCATTGCTGGTCTTGCCAGTGATACCTAGATTATAAGACATGAAAAAGTAAAAATTTGCATTCACTTGGTCCTCAACCGCGGCTACAGATGCACACTATGGGATGCAGCAGAATATTCCTGAATAAACTTTGAGGGATAGGTGGTTCAAGTTCCTTGGCATCTCAATCATCAACAACCTCTGGCCCTTTCACACTGGTGCGGTGATCAAGAAAGTGCCTCAGTGTATTTACTTTCTTAGGCACCTGAGAAGATTCGGCTTGTCCATGAGGATTCTCTTGAACTTCTACAGATGCGTTACAGGTTGCATCTCAGCCTGATACGGCAACTGCTCTGCTCTGGACCGACAGAACCTGCAGAGAGCAGTCACAGGTCCCAGTCCATTACAGGTTCGTCACTTCCTTCCATCCAGTCCATCTTCACTGTACGTTGCTTCAGGAAGGCGAACAGTATCGTCAAGCATGCCTGCCTCCCTGACCTTTTCTCTTTTCTCTTTTCTACCTTCCGGGAGAAAATACAGGAGCTTGAAAACCTGGACAACCAGACTTAAGAAAAGCTTCTGTTATCAGAACCAATCACCCCTTTCACATCCCCTTCCCAGTGGTGCTGCCACGTTTTTGGACTCTTAACTCTCCCTCTCTCGGGTCTTCCGTTATTGTCATTTTTGCATTTCTGTTTGCACTACTTCAATTTGCGTTGTAATCTTTGCACCGTTCTGTTGTTTGGTACTCATCGTTTTAGTTATTGTTGTATTTATGATTTCCATATATGCTGTTTACTCTGTGAGGTCCATGTGAGCAGGGAATTTCATTGCACCTTGGTGCGTATGACAATAACCTAATCTGAATCTGAATCTGATGGTTGGCACAAACTCACTGGGCCAAAGATCCTGTTCCCATGCTTTTTGACTCCCTCATTCTCTGACTCTCAATGGTTTATCCTGAACTTCAAATTGGTATTGGTATTGGTTTGTTCTTGTCACTTGTACTGAGGTGCAGTGAAACACTTTTCTTGCATACTGACTGTGCAGGTCAATTCATTACACAGTGCAGTTACATTGAGTTAGTACAGAGTGCATTGATGTAGTACAGGTAAAAACAATAACAGTACAGAGTAAAGTGTCACAGCTACAGAGAGAGTGCAGTGCAATAAGGTGCAACGTCACAACAAGGTAGATTGTGAGGTCAGAGTCCATCTCATCGTATAAGGGAACCGTTCAATAGTCTTATCACGGTGGGGTAGAAGCTGTTCTTAAGTCTGGTGGTACGTGCCCTCAGGCTCCTGTATCTTCTGCCTGATGGAAGAGGAGAGAAGAGAGAATGACCCGGGTGGGTGGGGTCTTTGATTATGCTGGCTGCTTCACCAAGACAGAGAGAGGTAAAGACAGAATCCAAGGAGGGGAGGCTGGTGTCCATGACACACTGGGTTGTGTCCACAACTCTCTTCAGTTTCTTGCGGTCCTGGGCAGAGCACTTGCTGTACCAAGCCATGTTGTATCCAGATACGATGCTTTCTATGGTGCGTCAGTAAAAGTTGGTGAGAGTCAAAGGGGACAAATCAAATTTCTTTAGCCTCCTGAGGAAGTAGAGGATCTGGTGAGCTTTCTTGGCTGTGGCATATATGTGATTTGACCAGGACAGGCTGTTAGTGATATTCACTCCCAGGAACTTGAAGCTCTCAACCCTCTCGACTTCAGCACCATTGACGTAGACAGGTGCGTGTACACCGCCCCCTTTCCTGAAGTCAATGACCAGCTCTTTTGTTTTGTTGACATTGACAGCAAGGTTGTTGTCACGACACCATTCCACTAAGCTCTCTATCTCCTTCCTGTACTCTGACTCATCGCTGTTTGAGATACGGCCTACAACGGTGGTAGCATCTGCAAATTTATAGATGGAGTTAGAGCAGAATCTGGCCACACAATCACAAAGCCTTTTTAGAAACAAGGTTTAATTTAATTCATTTGGTTTATTATTGTCACATGTACCGAGGTACAGTGAAAAACTTGTCTTGCATACCATTCATACAAATCAATTCATTACTTTAGTACATTGAGGTGGTACAAGGTAAAACAATAACAGAATGCAGAATGAAGTGTTACCTACACTGCACTTTCTCTGTAACTGTAACACTTTATTCTGTACTCTCTGCAGAAACAATAGAACTGGTATCAAACTTAAGCTATCTGAAACTGAGCGTACATTTAAATGATGGTTGTTGTGTCAGTGGGAAGCAGTATCACATTGCACTCTGGTTATAAGACTGTATAGAGGTTGGATATTTCCCTTGGTTGAAGAATCTGGAACCAAGAGACACAGTCTCAGAATAAGAAGTAATGTGTTTAGGACTGAGGCAACATGAATTTTTTTTTTCACTTAATCTTTGGAATTCACTCCCCTGGAGGGCTTTGGAGGCTCAGTAACTAAGCTAATTAAATAGAGAAAGTAATAGGTTTCTGGATATTAAAGGAAACAAGGGATATGGAAGGAAAAAGATCAACCATTATCTCGAATGGTACAGCAGGCTCGAAAGACCGGATGACCTTCTCCTGTTCCTATTGCTGATGACCTTCTGTATATTTCTGCAAGATCTCGTTCTTCTGGTCCAGCCTGGTGCTGACCTATGAGCTGACCTTAGGTATTGCTTGGCTGTATCTGATGCCAACCAGACTGAAGACAGGCTTTCATAGGTCAATATTGGTAGCAATGGTCTGGCATCAGGGCAACAGCTGAAAATGGAGTGAGATTGAGAGAAACTACTGCACCGTGGGTTTGTGCTTCAATGTATCATTTATTTTACTGCAGGAATGGCAAAAAATGCTTCACACCAAGCCTGAGTATACTAACTGTACAGTAGCAATAATGGTTCCCTAGTACAATAAAATGGACTCTTGACCTCACAATCCACCTCGTTATGACCTTGCATCTTATTGTCTGCCTGCACTGCACTTTCTCTGGAACTGTAACACTTTATTCTGCATTCTGTTATTGTTTTCCCTTGTACTACCTCAATTTACTGTTGTAATGAATTGATCGGTATGAACGGTAAGCAAAACAAGTTTTTCACTGTTCCTTAGTATATGTGACAATAATAAACCAATTTACCAATTTACCCCTGCTCTTTACAAAGTAATTGAATGGAGGGTATTTAGACCATTGTGCCTATGTTAACTCTTTAGAAGAGCCATTCGATCAGCTTCACCCTCCTTCTCCTCTTCCAGAGTCCCATGACATTATTTCTCCCTTCATCTATTTATCCAATTCATTCTTGAAGGTTCCTGTTGAACCTGCTTCTCACACTCCTTCATACAGCGCCCTGCAGATACTTTAACACAGCTGTGGTCTATCCTGTGTGTTACAACTGGTTAATCTAATGCCAAGCAATCTAATGTAACGTTGAGCAACATCTGTGGGAAGAAAGGAATTGCTGCCATTTCGGGTCAGAACCCTGCATCAGGACCCGAATCATTGACAATTCCTTTCCTCCCACAGATACTGCTTGACCTGCTGAGTTCCTCCAGTAGATTATTTGTTGCTCCAGATTCCAGCATCCGCAGTCTCTTGTGTCTCCAAATGGTTAATGTAATCTGATTTTATACCCTTGTATTCAGTTATAAAGCCAAGAATCCTGAATCAATTTTCAATAGCCTTTTCACCATGTTCTGCAGGCTACAAAATCTTCACTGTATGAAGCCATGTGTATATTTCGGCACCCTCTTTAAAACAGAACCATTTCATTTACATTGTCTCTCCTTATTCTTCCCACCAAAATGAATCTCTCAATTTTCTGTGTTAATTTTCATCTGCAGTGTGTCCAAAAATTCCAGTATAGCTTCCGTGTCCTCCTAGATCTTGTCATCATCATTGGATCTCAAGAGTTTTGTACCACTTGCAGACTTTGTAAACATGCCTCAGTGTACCAGATAATGAAATAAAGAATTGGTAATCGGTTTAGTATTGTCACATGTACTGAGGTACAGTGAAAAGCTTTTGTTTACATGCCATCCAGACAGATCATTCCATACATAAGTACATCAAGGTAGTACAAAAAGAAAATAATAGCATAATGCAGGATATAGTGAATCCTGCAAATAAAATTCAGGAACAGCTTCTTCCCCTCCGCCATCAAATTTCTAAATGTTCCAGGTACCCATGAACACTACCTCGTTATTCCTTGTTTTTTGCACTATTTATTTATTTTGTAACATCATAATTTTATGTCTTTGCACTGTACTGCTGCCGCAAAACAACAAATTTCACATCAAATAAGTCAGCGATAATAAATCTGTTTCTGATTCTGATTCTGATACTCAGCAGATCAGGCAGGGTCTGTGGAGAGAGAAACAGTTTTAACATTTCAGGTTAATGTTTCAGGGCAAGGATCCTTCTCTGGTCATCATCAATGTTAATTCTGTTCCTTTCTCCACAGACGCTGCCAGATCTGCTATCAGAATTGTATTTGCAGCATTCCTTGTAATTATTTTAGATTTCCAGTATCTGCAGTATTTTGTTTTCACTTTTCAACATCATGCTAGATGTGGGTTGGGACTGCAGTTCAGAATAAAACAACACCACTGTGAATCTTTGTCATCACTTTCTCTTATGGTATTAAAATGCCTCAGGGAAAATATCACCAACGGGTTGCTTATTCATAGGTGAATAATCTTTTCTGCAGGGGGATGTTTGAACGAAAGGAAACGTTAGTTGACCTTACATTGATGCTGCACAAATTAATTAAGACAATTATTGTTATTATGGGAAAAAAGGTAGCTTTAATCCTTATGTTGATATACAGGAACACTTTATTATACTGTTAGCTGAATTAATATTTATGAGGTTGATCAGTCAAGAGCAGCTGGTGAGGACCATAGCATGAGTTGGAGAAATTATAGCACATGGCCTTTTGGTCTTCCATCTACTAACAGCTGTAAAAGCCAAACTCAGTGGAGAAATACTTTCCTGCGTGGTACTTGTCGAGAGAAGCCAACTTCGTCGGGTTGCGTCTGATTGAAGAATCACCAGAAACAGAATTTTTATTTATTTCTCTAAGGCCGGTTGCACTGTTTCTTTCTGGGGTCAGCTGGTTAGGTGGCAAAGATTGCTAGCAAATAACAAACTGCTGGAGGAACTCAATGGGTCAGGCATCATCTGTGGAGAGAAGTGGACAGTTGACATTTCGGGTCAAGACCATTCACTCCTTGGCTTCACCTTTGGTGTGCTCATGGATTGGACAATCAGATGCAGAAAAATCCAAACCTGATTTGTGGCATTCCCAACTTTGATCCTGACTGTTGTTCTTGAAAACTGGGAAAACTATGAATGGAATGCATCAACCTTTATCCCAGGAGATATCTGTTCTAAATTCTTGTTGAGTGAATCTCATAATCTTGGGATATACATACTGAAGGCAGAGTCTGAATATATATTGTAATTGAAACAATTGCAATTAATGAGAAAAGATGTTAATTCATTGATGATAAAGCATTTTTTTGTGCACAAGTTTTTGAAGCAGATTTACCCATTTAAAGAAGCTGCATTTATGAGTGTATTGTGAATTTAGGTCTCTATTAATCTTAATGCAGTTGTATTATCTTTCCTCAAAAGCTACGCAATTTCATTTAATTTCAAATGCTTGTATTGACAAGAGGATACTGCAATGTTCTGTATTAACAATTGAATGATGATTGTGCCAATTAGAAAAGATTATGTAAACTGGACCTCATGTAAAATCTTTACCTGTAAGGGCTCTTCGTTCTTTGATCTTCTGGCGATCATGGCAATGTAGAAGGGGGCTCGGGAGAAATATGGATACTGCTGTTATAGGTTGTAATGGAGATAAAGTGTACCATAGCATAGTAGTTAGGTTACTGGACAGGTAATTTAGAGGAAAACCAGGAATCTGAAACACAGACAGAAAATGCTGGAAATACTCCACACTATCTGTGGGAGGAGAAATGGTTAACAAAGGGTCCCGGACATAAAATGTTACCTGCTTCTTCTTCCACAGATGTTGCCTAACATGCTGAGTGGGTGAGGGTTGACCTTAGAACATTGGGCCCATGATGTTGTGCTGATCTTGATGCCAATTTATATTAAATGTCCTCCAGCTGTGCATCGTCCATCTCCCTCCATTCCTTTCATATTCATGTGTCTATCTAAAAGCCTCTTAAACTCCACCAAACCCCCAGTAACCCACTCCAGGCACCTACCACTCTCTGCGTAAAAAAACTTGCCTCTCACATCGACTTGAAACTTGCCCCGTCTGATTTTAAATACGTGTCCTCTGGTGTTTGACATTTCTACCCTGGGGAAAAGATTCTGATTGTCTACCTTATCTATGCCTCTCATAATTGTAAAAATCTCTATCAGGTCTCCCCTCAGCCTCCGACACTCCAGGGAGAACATCCCAAGTTGTTCCAAGCTCTCCTTATAGCTCATGCTCTCTAATCCAGGCAGCATCCTGGTAAACCTCTTCTGCACCGTCTCCACAGTCTCCACATCCTTCCTGTAATGGGGTTACCAGAACTGCACACAATACTCCAAGAGCGGTCTGACTAAAGTTTTATATAGCTGCAGCATGACTTCCTTACTCAGTGCCCCGACCAATGAAGGTGAGCATGCCATACGCCTTCTTTACCACCTTATCCACTTGCGTGGCCACTTTTAGTGAACTGTGGACCTGGAAACCAAGATCCCTCAGTATCTCAATGCTATTAAGGGGGCTACCATTAACTAATACTTTCTCCTTTCATTTGACCTCCCAAAGTGCAACACCTCACACTTGGCTGGATTAAACTCCATCTGCCACTTCTCTGCCCATGTCTGTAACTGATATAAATCCTGCTGTATTCTTTGATAGTCCTTTACACTGTCCACAGCTCCACCGATCTTGGTGTAATCTGCAAACTTGCTGATCTACCGATTTACATTTTCATCTAAATCATTGATATATGTCATAAACAACAGAGGTCCCAGCAGAGATCCTTGTGGAACACCACTGGTCACGGACCTCCAGCCAGAATAGCAGCCTTCCACCGCTACTCTCTGTCTTCTATGGGCAAGCCAGTTCTGAATCCAAACTTGCAGCCTTATAGAGGTGTATAAGTTCTTAAGGGACATAAATAGGGTGAATGTTCATGGTATTTTTCTCAGGGAAAGGGAACAAAAACTAGAGGGCATAGGTTTAAGGTGAGAGGGGAAAGATTTAAAAGGGACCTGAGAGGTATCTTCTTCATGCAGGGGGTAGTGGGTATATAGAACGAGCTGCCAGAGAGAGTAGTTGAGGCAGGTACAATTAGCAACATTAAAGCGACACTTGGGTAAGTATTTAGATAGTAAAGGTTTGGAGGGATAATGGGCTAAATGAGGGTAAATGGGACTATCCTAAGCAGGGACCTTGGTTGGCTTGAATGAGTTGGGCTGAAGGACCTGTTTCTGTGCTGTATTACTCTCTGACTCTATGAGCGTTTCTGCTAATAATCCAGAGGTATATACAAATCAGGGAAACTAATTTACTAATTCTGAAATACAACAACTAATACTGGTAATGTTAGCCACGAAACTTCCAGGTTATTACAAAAATCTGTTGACAATTCCTTTCCTCCCACAAATGCTGCTCGACCCGCTGAGTTCCTCCAGCAGATTGTTCGTTGCTCCAGATTCCAGTATCTGCAGTCTCTTGTGTCTCTGAACTGTATGCATTGTTGTAATATGCTTTTGCACATGTTCCCCTCAGCTGGGGAATTTGGGTGGGAGTTATCCCCAAAGCCAGGTAGATAAGGACACCCAGAATTCCTTCTTCTGTTGCCAGGAGTAACATTTGGCTAGCACCACCTCCGGTTTCCTGTCCTCACGTGAGGTGTCCATCAGCTTTTTGTGTGAGAAGGACAATGGTTGTTAAAAGTTTCCATTAATTCCAAGTTTGGTTTAATTCAGCATTATCTCAAGTTGTACAGTTTGTGCTTCAGTATGAGTCCTGTGTCCTCAGATTGAAGTGTCAGTACGTCATGTTGAAAAGAATAATAATACACTTCTATTAACATTCATGGTGATAAACCTAATCTCTCTCAAGCCTCGTTGTTACTACGAAACGAGCTGTTGAGGCAGAAGCATGAATATAAAGAGGACAGGTTCTGCCTTAATGTAATATGAGAGCTTCCTACTGCCCTTTTCATTTTTTCCATCTACCATTGTGTACGTGGCATTGGCTCAGAGACTGTGCAGTCCCTTCATTATTTGATACACTATCTGCTTTTATTAGTGGAGTTAAATTGCCGTCACTTTCCAAATGTCAGCTCCTAATTTTGTGCAGATAACATCATTTTAAACATCTGTTCAATGGCAGATAATCTGAAAGGCTTTTCTCCCTTGCAACTATAGTTACCAAAAAGATTTTTCTTGTCCTTGTATCTCTTGAAGGATTTTACAATTATAGCACATTAATAATTGTCAAGGTGGTTTGGCGGCTTTTCTGCCTGTTTAAGCACAGAAGGAGCTTGAAAGCAAAAGACAGTTTTGCTGAAATTGGAGTTTAAAGTCACTAAAGAAAGTTGAATCTTCACTGGAGAAAAGGGATAATGTCACAAGTGATGGAAAACAAAACAAAATCAGAAAAAGCTAGAAATTCTCAATGAGTTGGATGGTGTCTATGGTGAGAGAAACAATTAAACTTGCAACGATCTTTCATCCAATCTGGAAAATGAGATTTCTCAGATGGGAAGCTGCAAGGAAGCTTTCTGAAAGGGATTTTCCTCAAGGGTCCCCCTGGTTCAATCTTTTCCATCACTCCCTGCCCACAGTCTCTACTCTTTCACAAGGCATCTTCCTGTAAAAGCACAGAAGATGCAGTACCTCCACCCTTCCTCCAAACAGAGCACCAAACATTTCTCCCAGATAAAACCATGATTTCTTTCTGTTTAAACGTACATAGAACATAGAACAGTACAGCACAGAACAGGCCCTTCGGCCTACAATGTTGTGTCGACATAGCTAATCCCTCCTACCTACAGAATGCCCAAACTTCTCCAAACTTCTCCAAAATGCAGCATAACTTTCTCCAAACTTAAATCATAAAAAGTTTCTCCAAACTTAAATCATAAAAAGTTTCTCCAAACTCAAGCTGCATTTCCTGTTTGCTATGCACTCTCTTTTCCATGAACGAGGTTAAGTACAAATTTATAGTCATACAGCATAGAAACAGGCCCTTCGGCCCAACTGGTCCATGCCGATCAAGGTGCCCATCTAAATGTGTCCCATTTGCCTGCATTTGGCCCTCATCCCTCTCAACCTTTCCTATCCATGTACCTGTCCAACTGTCTTGTTGTTATTGTACCTGCCTCCACCACTTGCTCTGGCAGCTCGTTCTTTATAAGCACCACTCTCTGTGTGAAGAAGTTGCCCCTCAATTCCCTTCTTATATCTTTCCTCTCTCACCTTAAACCTATGCTCTCTAGCTTTTAATTCCCTTTCCCTGGCAAAAGGACTGTGTGCAATTCGCCCTATTTATGCCCCCCATGATTTTATACACCTCTATAAGGACACCCTTTCAGTCTCCTACACTTCAATGAATGAAGTCCCAGCCTACCCAACCTCTCCCTGTAACTCAGGTCCTTGAGACCTAGTAACATTCTCATAAATCTTCTTTGTGGTCTTTCCAGCTTAATGACAAGATGGATAGATGGAGAGAAGTATGGAGGGATACAACACGGAAACAGGTCCTTCATCCCATTGAGTACATGTCGACCACCAACCACTCATTTACACTAATCATAGAACATAGAACATAGAACAGTACAGCACAGAACAGGCCCTTCGGCCCACAATGTTGTGCCGACATAGTTAATCCCTCCTACCTACAGAATGCCCATATCCCTCTACTTTCCTCTCATTCATGTGCCCATCCAAGCCCCCATTAAAATCCCCCAATGAATTTTCCCCCACCACCCTATCAGACAACGCATTCCAAGCATCTGCCACTCTCTGAGTAAAAAATGTACCCCTCATGTCTGTTCTGAACTTACCCCCTCACACCTTAAATGCATGCCCTCTAGTATTGGATTTCTCAATAATGGGGAAAAGGTATTGCTTGTCCACCCTATCTATGCCCCTCGTAATTTTATACACTTCCAACAGATCACCCCTCAGCCTCTGCCGCTCCAGAGAAACCCTACATTAATCCCATTTTGTTTAATTCTCCCCCACATTTTGATCAACTCGCCCAAAATTCTACCACTCACCTACACACTAGGGGCAATTTAGAGCAGATAATTACCGACCCACACGTCTTTGGGACGTTCATTTAGTCACACAGAGTCCACTTAGTCACACAGAGGACGTTCAAACTCCACACAGACAGCACCTGGGGTCAGGATTGAACCTGGGATCCTGACACTGTGAGGCAGTGACTCCAACAGCTGCACCACTGTGCTACTCATATCACTACACTTCAATACTCCTTTGTTGGAAGTAGGGGCAGGCACGATAGTGTAGCGGTTAGCGTAACGCTATTACAGCGCCAGTGACCCAAGTTCAATTCCGGCTGCTGTCTGTAAGGAGTTTGTACATTCTCCCCGTGTCTGCGTGGGTTTCTTCCAGGTGCTCCAGTTTCCTCCCACATTCCAAAGATGTACGGGTTTGGAAATTGTGGGCATGTTATGTAGGCGACACTTGCGGGCTGCCCCCAAAACAGCATCTGTAATGCTGTTAGCTTATCATTATTGCAATTAACATGAACATTTATTTCTTCTCATCCCCTGCCTGATAACAACAGTACAGAATCAGGATGTCCCAAGGTCAATACCTGGTTTCACTGGGCTTGAGGTATCAGTGGATGTTATATTGTTTAATAGAACATCATTGCACAAGTATCAATGGAATCGATTGCTTGTCAATTTCCAAAGCAACTCTCGAAAGTGGCCTCCTGCAGTGAAACTGGCAGCCTGTGCTCTGATGAGACAATGGTGTCTGATTACTGTGGGGAGGTTACATGTAAACAGGTTTTTTTATCAAGACTGGTTCTTGTTTGAATTTAATAATTTAGGGCAGGCACGGTAGTGTAGCGGTTAGCTCAACACTATTACAGCGCCAGCGACTTGGGTTCAATTCCTGCTGCTGTCTGTAAGGAGTTTTTACGTTCATTCCAAAGATGTACACATTAGGAAGTTGTGGGCATGCTAAGTTGGTGCCGGAAGCGTGGCGACACTTGCGGGCTGCCCCCCAGAACACTCCACGCAAAAGATGCATTTCACTGTGTGTTTCAGTGTAAAGATATCTTATCTTATGTTACTGGTTAGGGATGCCTGAGAAAACAGCAATGTAAAAACATTTGGGTAATTCCTTTACAAAACATGGGAACAAAATAAATCAGAATAATAGTAGATCGTTTGGCCTCTCACGTGTGTTTCATCATCTAAAAGGATCAATGCTATTTTGTTGCACTAACCCTGTATTCCTTGATTCCTTTAATATCCTAAAACCTATAGATCTCTGCCTTCAATAAACTCAATGACCAAACCTCTGTAGCCCTTCATAGTAGAGGATTCTATACCTCAGGTGAAGAAATTTCTTCTCATATCATGTTCTTAAGTTTGGAGGGGAAATTTAAAGGACAATGTGAGGGGCAAGTTTTTTACGCAGAGAGTTGTAGGAGTGGAACCACACCCCATCCAGGAACATTTTTTACCCTCCCTCTAGTTTATCACAAATTTATCTTTCTTTAGCTTTAGTTATATAAAGTATGACATCTTTACCCATGCACTCAAACTCCCTTGCAGTGAAGGCCTCCATGCACTTCTCCTTCTGATTTGTACTTCTGTGATAAATTTCAGTGAGTTATGTACAGTCATTCATTTTCTCTGAATACCAATACTCTTCAATCTACATTTAAAAATACTCATTTTTTCTCAGTTTTCTACCAAATTGAAAGACTTTACATTTTTTCACATTATGTTCCATCTTCCACATCCTCACCCATTAACTTTGCCTAGTATATCCCCATGAAGTCTTGAAACAAGCCTTTAAGCTTCTCTTGCTTAGCACTTCAAGCATCAGTCCATAAAGCTCAATGTAACATCAATACCTCATCTTCCAGCTCAGTACAATACAGCCTTACAAATTCATCCTCAAGTTTTGCAATTTCACATCATAACCTCTGATCTTGTGCAGTTGGTAATGATTGCCATTCCAATTTACACCTCCTCTGGACCCACCTTTTGCTTCTTTACTTGTCCATTTCCAGCCTTTTATTACTTAATCTCTTCCACTTGTTCACTCTACCACAGATTTGCTTTTCCCTTTCATTCCCTACTGCACATTCTCTGACTAACATCTGTTGCGTCTTCCAGTCTGGTGAAAGGCCAAAAAGTGAAATGTTAACTGTTTCTTTCATGGGATTACCAGTGGAAACAGGCCATTCAGCCCACTTCTCTGTGCTAGAATTTCTACTCCATGGAAATAACCTTCTGTCTATCATCTAAGTTGGAGAAACACCAGGAAATGGAATTGTAATTGGTTTATTACTGTCACATGTACCGAGGTACAGTGAAAAACTTGTCTTGCATACCGTTCATACAGATCAATTCATTACACAGTACATTGAGGTAGTACAAGGTAAAACAATACAGAATGCAGAGTAAAGTGTCACAGCTACAGAGAAAGTGCAGTGCAAGTAGACAATAAGGTGCGAGGTAGATTGTGGAGTCAAGAGTCCATCTTAGCGTACTAGGGAACTGTTCAATTGTCTTATAACAGCAAGATAGAAACTGTCCTTGAGCCTGGTGGTATGTGCTTTCAGGCTTTTGTATCTTCTGCTTGATGGGAGAGGGGAGAAGAGAGAAAGGTATTGGTATTGGTATTAGTTTATTATTGTCACGTACTGAGGTACAGTGAAAAACTTGTCTTGCATACCAATCGTACAGGTCAATTCATTACACAGTGGGTGGAGTCTTTGATTATGAGACTGCAGATGCTGGAATCTGGAGCAACAAACAAGATGCTGGAGGAACTCAGCAGATCAATCAGCATCTGTGGAGAGAAATGGATTGTCGCTGCTTTGGGTCGAGACTCTTCATCTGGACTGGACTTCATCTAAATTTATTAGTGTGATCCTCTATTCTCTTCCCTATGCTCGTCCAACCTCCCCTCAGTTACATCTTTAATCTTCACCTCAATCACTAGAGAGTACCACATTCTCACTACCTTTTGCATAAAGAAGTTTCTTCAGAATAGACTAGTGGATTTTTTGATAACTACCTTACAATGTGGTTTCTTGTTCCTTCCCACTGGTGGAAATGTTGTCCCTGTATCATTCTGTTGAAACTCTTCAGCATTTTGAAGATGCCTATCAGGTCACCTCTCAGCCATCTTATGGCAAGAGACAATAGACTCAGTCATGTTTTTTCCTTTCCAGATTTGTGTTTCCATTTCAGGTATCTTCCTTGTAAATCATCTCAAGACCCTCTCCAGTGCCTCTATATCTGTTATTTTCTTTTTGGGTAAACAGGAAAGTATGTGGTATTCTGACCAAGATTTCAGACAAGTTTAACACAATCTTGCTATTTCTCAATCCCAACACTCTAGAAATTAACCCTATGTCTGGTCTGTTTTTTTTTACAAGTCTGCTTACCTGTGGCACAGCTTTTAATGATCATCATGGCCCTGGTGTCTCACACCTTCTGAGTGGCCTCCCTTTCTTCCCACCAAAATTCAGTGTCTCTGTTGAACTTCATTGACCAGTTATTTGCCCATTCTGTAGGCTTAATGTCCTCCTTTTATGTGTTGCAATCCTCCTCAGTGTGAACCATCACCCCCACTTTGATAATCGGTATTGCTTATTTATTGTCACATGTACCGAGATGCAGTGAAAACATCCATACAAGCCATTCATACAGATCATTTCAAAGCATAAGTACTTTGAGGTAGTACAAAGGGGAAAGAATACCAGAATGCAGAATATTTTGTAACGGTTACAGAGGAAGTGCAGTGCAGGCAGGCAATAAGGTGCAAGGGCCATGATAGAGTCATAGAGTCATAGAGCAATACAGCACAGATAATGGCCTTTCGGCCCAACCAGTCCATGCTGACCATGGTGCCCACCCAGCTAGTCCCAATTTCCTGCATTTGGCCCATATCCCTCTAAGCCCTGCCCCTCCATATATCTATCCAAGTGCTTCTTAAACGACTCTGTTGTACCTGCCTCACCCACTTCCTCTGGCAGCTCGTTCCATATACTCACCTTCCTCTGCGTGAAAAAGTGCCCCTCAGGTCCCTTTTAAATCTTTCTCCTCTCACCCTAAACCTATGCCCCTCAGTTTTGGACTCCCCTACCCTGGGGAAAACACTGTTACCTTATCTACGCCCCTCATAATTTTAAACTTTTCTATGACACCCCTCATTCTCCTACGTTTCAGGTATAAGCTCCTAGCCTGGCCAACCTCTCTCCATAATTCTGGCAACATCCTCATAAATCTTTTCTGCACTCTTTCCAGTTTAACCATGTCTTTCCTATAACAGGGTGAGACCAGCCTCACCAATGACTTATACAACTTCAACTAATATCCCAGCTACTTTACTCAGTGTACTGACTGATGAAGGCCAGCATGCTAAATGTCTTTATCACCACTCTGTCCACCTGTGATGCCACTTTCAACGAACTATGCACTTGTACTGCTAGGTCCCTCTGTTCCATTACACTCCCTAGTGCTCTACCATTTATTGTGTACGCTGGTTTGACTTTCCAAAATGCATCACCTCACATGAAGAGGTATATTGTAAGGTCAAGAGTTCATCTTTATCATACAAGAGGTCTGTTCAAGAATCTTATAACGGTGGGATAGAAGTTATCCTTGAGCCTGGTGATGTGTGTTTGCAAGCTTTTTTATCTTGCAAGAGGGAGAAGAGAATGATCAGGGTGGGAGGGATCCTTCATTATGTTGGCTGCTTTCCCAAGGCAGCAGGAAGTGTAGACAGAGTCATTGGAGAGGAGGCTGGTTTTCTTGATGGACTGATCTGAGTTCACAACTCTGCAATCTCTTTTGGTCTTGGGCAGAGCAGTCCTCATACCCAGCTGTGATGCATCCGGATAGGATGCTTTCTATGGTGCATTGAGCTGTTAATGTAAATTGTAAAAAGCATTGACTGTTACACTGAGCCTTCTGGAACCTTTGTGAACAGCTACCCCCTAATTCCCACTCTCTGCTTTCTGTTCTGATGCTAGGTTATGATTTTTCATGAGACTCTTCAACAGAGCTGGGAAAGTGAGATCAAAAGTTTCCTTCTTACCATCTACTCTGCAACTTAAAATTATCTTTTTTACCGCTCATTCCCAGTTCTGGAGAAGGGTCTCACACTTGAATCATTAACTCTATTTCTCCTTCCACAGATGCTGCCTGACCTGCTGAATGTTTCCAGCATTTTCATTTACAGTGATTTTTCAATTATAAAAATAGGGAAGTCTTCCTACAATTCCACAGGGCATTGGTGAGACCACACCTGAAACTTTCTGCAAAGTTTTGGTCTCTATATTTAATGGGGAATATATTTCTATTTGTGGCTGTTTAATCAAGGTTTACTGGGTCAATTCTTGGGATGATGGGCCTGTTTTATGTGGAAGTAATGAGCAGGTTGGGTCTACGCTCATTAGAGTTTAGAAGAATGAGAATCTCATTGAAGCATTTTAGATCCTGAAGGTGTTTGACAGGGTGAAGTAAGATTGAAAGAGTGCAGAGAAGATTTACTAGAATGTTGCTGGGTCTTCAGGAGTTGAGTTACAGGGAAAGATCGAACAGGTTAGGCTTTATTCCTTGGAGCGCTGAAGAATGAGGGGAGATTTGATAGAGGTTTACAAAATTATGAGGGGTATAGACAAAATTAATGCAAGTAGGCTCTTTCCACTTAGATTAGGAGAGATAAGTACGAGAGGACATGACATGAAAGGGGAAAAGTTTAGGGGGAACATTAGGGGGAACGTCACTCAGAGAGTGGTGGGAGTGTGGAATGGGCTGCCACTTGATGTGGTAAATGCAGGCTCGCTCTTAAGTTTATGAATAAATTGGATAGATGCGTGGATGGGAGAGGTCTGGAGGGTTATGGACTGGCTGCAGGTAAATGGGACTAGCGGAATAAAGTTTTGGCACAGACTAGAAGGGCTGAATGGCCTGTTTTCTGTGCTGTAGTGTTCTATGGGTCTATGGTTCTATGGGTGGTTGCTGAGAGTGTGTTCCCCTAAGGGTAAATATAAAATGATGGAACATATTTTCAAAATGAGGAGTTGCTCCTTTAAGATGAAGAAGAATTTATTCTCTCAGAAGGCTGTGAATCATTGGAATTGTGGAGACCAAGCCATAGAGTCATACAGCACGGATACAGGCCCCTCAGCCCAACTCGTGCATGCTGACCAAGTTGCTGACCGGAACTAGTCCCATTTCCCCACATTAGGCTCATATCCCTCTGAACATTTCCCCTGCATGTACCTGTCCAAGTGACCTTTAAATGTTGTTCAGGTCATATTTAAAAGTCATTGAATATATTTAAAGCTGAAGTGGATAGATTTTAGGAATTACTCAGCAGGTCAGGCGGCATCTGTAGAAAGAGAAACAAGAGTTTCAGTTCAAACTCCTTTTATCAGTCTTTTCCAATTAACTGTGTCTCTTCCCACAGATGCTGCCTGTCCTGCTGAGCTTTTTCAGCATTTTCTATCTTTATTTCTAATTTTAAGTTTATGCTCCTGTATATTCTTAACATTACAAACATGACTTTAAGTTTAAAGCACACTCATAACTCAGTAAGTTGCACTTCAGTTACATTGGCTGCTCAGTGTCGGACTATTGATTGGCAATAATCAGGCAATCACTAAATAAATGTTTAGCACCCTTAAGTAGTGATTGGAAAATGAACTCAAATAGAACACAGAATATTGCAAAATCTGATGCCATTTCATCTTTTACTTCCTCTTTTAAAAAATAATAGGAGTTAAGTAGCATCGGAACATAAGTGTTGGGATCAGGGCATGCTATTAGCCAGCACCCAGTGTAGACACATGCACAATTGTGCCATCACCTCACTCTTGTGATCATCAAGTCCAGCCAGCACTGGTTGTGATGTGTACTGCATCAGCGCAAACCCTTTGCAGGCAATTTCATGAGAGATTAGCACCAGCTGAAGCTTGCTCCTGTTAATTGAAGCCATGCCCTTACTTCTAAAAGAGCAATGTCTGCTGCTGTCAATCACAGGTGGAAACCATTCCACAGATTGAGGTTGGAACAAACGAGGGCCAAATGTGAGACCAGAGGCCTGGATTTTATGCATGGCGCTTGACACCTTGGTGGATACGTTGGAGGGAGGGACTGTACTCTCAGGGGCCCAAGAAGCTCTCCAGGTCCATGGTGAAGCTGCAAAGAGAGGGAGGCGAATTCAAGATCGAGATCAGATGTGAAATCCCAAGGATGTAGATGAAATGATGGTTAATGATCTCACATATATGGTCAAGGTCAACGAAAACATCAGTAATTCCCATCTCCCATCCATTGTCAGTGATGACAATGCACCAACTTCTCTTGCAAGGGATTAGGAAACGTATTAGTCTGTTTCTTGCAATGTTTCTGGGTGAAATGCCTGCCATGGTTGAATAGCTGTCAATATGCACATTTTTAAGGGTCCTGACCCGAAATGTTGACAGCCTGCTTTTCTCCACGGATGCTGCCTGGCCTGCTGAGCTCCTCCAGTATCATTGTGTTTTTCATCTAGATTCCAGCATCTGCAGCCCTTTGTTCTCCTGCACATTTTTAAGATTGAGCTGTAAGCTCTTTAATGGTGGTAAGTGTGTGAGTGCAGTGGGGCATGTGAATGTTCGGTGGGAGATTATGTCAGTGGTATGATGGTTGAGAGATGGGAGTTGTTGATGTTTTCATTGACCTTGACCATCTGTGTGAGATCATTAATATCATTTTGTCTACAGCATATATCGCAGGTGGTAAAAGCATTGACTCTTTACCTGGAGACACAAGAGACTGCTGGTGCTGGAATCTGGAGGAACTCAGTGGGTCGAGCAGCAGCCGTGAGGGGGAACAGAGCTGTCAATGATTCGGGTCGAAACTCTGCCTCCCACAGATGCTGCTCGACCCGCTGAGTTCCTCCAGCAGATTGTTTATTGCTCATGACTATTTACCTGTCTCTCTCCCTCACTATGATCCTCCCCTGCCCTTTCTTCTAGACATCTTCCACCTGGCCAGGATCCAGCTGCTCAGTGTAAGGATGGAGACATCCCATCACTTGATCTGACACTTGTCTACCAGCTCAGATGCAACCATTCTGCTGGCTTCAGAGCATTCATGAGAGGTGGCACCTGTATGAGGTGAGTCTCAAAGAAGGCTAGGGCCAGGGTATCCCTGCTGACAAGGTCACTTGGACTCAGATGTGGTCCTCAATGGACTAGACCGGGGTGGAGGTTGATGGACAGGCACTTGTCTGATGTGGGATGTCAAGGAGGTTGGGGAAGCCCAGCTCCATTCTAACACAAGGTGTGAGTTTGCCATCACAGCTTTACCCCCCTCCACCACAACCCCCCCCCCCCCGGGTGAGGAAAATGAGGCAGAGGAAGCCCACTCCAAAATTTATTGCCATGGCAACACTTAGCTGATGTGTGACTGCCTTCCCCATCAGGGTGGGTTTGTGATGATGGTGATGGAACAAAGTGGTAAAGGTCCTGATATCCCAATTGTTTGCTGGGTTGCAAAGAGTAGGAAAATCATCCAGATAATCCCTGAGGTCGGGTTCACGTGACACCTTTGTGTTTACTTTGAATTATTTATACCTTATCGTGCTGTAATCGGTCTGTGTGTTGGCTTCACTAAATAGCAGGAGGATGCTTTGTCTCCTGCACCAATTTGCTCGGCTGCTGACAGCTCTTCAGCTGCAGATTCATAATAATTGGCACCAAGTGTCAGATGGTCGCACAAATGGCTGCACAGTTATTTAGTTTTAGATTTACTGACAAATGTTGTCATCTTGGAAATTTGTCCACATCAGTTAATTTGATTTTGGTTAACTCCAAATGAAATGCATCAAATGGGTAGTATTATTAAATTGTGCAAAGATGCGCAGAGGATTATATTGCAAGCAGTGATGCAGGTTTCTGAGTTGTGTTGGTTTAGATCCCATGCTCAATCCCTCCCCTCTCACTTTCTGTCTCTGTATCTTTCTCTGTATTGTCCTTTGTTGTTCTCTGCATCTCCGCCTGTCCCTGTTTGTCTCTCATGTTTTCTGTCTTTGTATCCCTTGCTCTCCTTCCCTATCTCTTGCTTTCCTCCTCCTCTCTCGCTCAGTGTCTGTCTCTCTTCCACCTATGGTTAATCTGCCTGCTGCCCTGTATATCCACTGTTTAAATGCCTCTTATATATCTCTCTCCCTCTCTCCTTGTCTCTCCCTCTCTCCTTGTCTCTCCCTCTCTCCTTGTCTCTCCCTCTCTCCTTGTCTCTCCCTCTCTCCTTGTCTCTCCCTCTCTCCTTGTCTCTCCTTGTCTCTCCCTCTCTCTCCTTGTCTCTCTTTCTCCATCTCTCTCCCTCTCTCTCCTTCTCTCACTCTCTCTCTCCATCTCTCTCTCTGTTCTTCCTCTCTTCGTATATCTCTCACTATTTTCTACACATTTTACACAGGGGTCCCTTGGAACTGTATGCAATCACCCATTTTATATATCAACAAAAAGAATCCTTTCTATTTCATTTAGGCTTCATTTAAGAAGAAGAAAAAGCACTGTCTAAAGATAACCCACACTTCTAAAGCACCTCATCAGTGCTTCATTACACAAAGAAAGAAAGATGTATTTCTATAGCACCTTTCCTGACCTCAGGACTTCCCTAAGAGCTTCTGAAATCAAGTACTACTGGTTTACCTGGGTTTCTTCTCCTTGACCACCTTCCCTATCCTTTCCCATCCTGGTTCCATCTGTCCATCTTCCCTCCCTCATCTGGTTCCACCAATCACCTACCAGCCTCTGTCTCACCCCTCCCTCTCACTTTTATATACTGTCTATCTTCCCTGTGCAACATCGGTCCCAATGCCGGGTCTCGATCCAAAACGTCGACCATCCCTTTGCCTCCACAGATGCTGCCTGACTCACTGAGCTCTTCCAGTGGTTTGATTTTACTTCAGGTTCCAGCATCTGCCGTCCCTTGTGTCTCCCTATTTCTGAAATGGATTCACTGCACTAATGAAGGAGATTTGTTTTAGCTTCTGGTAAGGTAACACACAAAGTGAGGAGAGGGAGAAAAGATTCTGTAGCACAGTCAGACTGATGGGGGATAGAGTCATTGAGTCGTACAGCATGGAAACAGGCCCTTCGGCCCAACTTGTCCATGTCAGCCATCAACCACCCATCTATCCTGATCCCATTTGTCATGCATCTAAACCATGGCGATTCAAACGCTCATCCAGATACTTTTAAAATGTTGTGAGGTACCTGCTCCCATCACTTTCTCAGACAGCCACCCTCTGGGTGAAAATAAACCTCAAAACCCCTTTAAGCCTCTCACGACTCACAAACTCATGCCTGTGTGTTTAAACATCTCTGTCACTGGGAAATGTATCTCAGTATCCACCCTATCTAAGCTCTGCATAATTTTGTGTATCTATCAGTTCCCCTCTCAGCCTCCCCTGTTCTAAGGAAAAAAACTCAGCCTCTCCAGTCTCTCTTCAGAACTGAAACCTTTCGTCGCAGGAACATCCTGGTGAATCTCCTCTGCATCCTCTGCAGCGTAATCACTTCCTTCCTGTAGGAAGGCACAGTAGTGTAGCGGTTAATGTAATGCTCTACAGCGTCAGCGACCCGGGTTCAATTCCAGCTGCTGTCTGTAAGGAGTTTGTACGTTTTCCCTGTGTCTGCGTGGGTTTCCTCCGGGTGCTCCGGTTTCCTCCCACATTCCAAAGACGTACGGGTTAGGAAGTTGTGGGCGTGCTATGTTGGCGCCGGAAGCGTGGTGACACTTGCGGGCTGCCCCCAGAACACTCTACGCAAAAGATGCATTTCACTGTGTGTTTCGATGTACATGAGACTAATAAATAAATATCTTATCTTATCTTTGTGTGGTGACTAGAACTGCATGCAGTACTCCAGTTGCAGCTTATGCATGTTTCACAAAGTTTATCGTGATCTCTGTGTCTTATATTCTACGCCCCAGCCAATGAACGCAAGCATCTGTAGCTGTTACACGTTATTCTGCATTCTGTTATTGTTTTACCTTGTACTACCTCGATGCACTGTGTAACGAATTGATCGGTATACAAGAAGAGTTTTTCACTGTACCTCAGTACATGTGACAATAATAAACCAATTCTAATTCCAATCCTGCCTGACAAGCTGAATTCCTCCAGTAGCTTGTTTTTGTTTTGCACCAGCATCCAGTAAACCTTCTTCACCACCTTATCAACCTGTTCTGTGGGATGGAGGGAGAGAAGGGATTGAGGAGGTGGGTGCTGAGGGCATTAGATTGGGGAACAGAGGTGCTGCATTGCAAATGATGGGGCTGGGAGGCCCAAGGAGCACTGGGATGTCCTGTGCACTCCAGCTCCTGCTCGTACACATGGAACTCAGTGTTGGAACTTAAATCAACAACCAGAGGCCGAGGCTAGCATTCCTGAGACATGAGTTCAAATCCCACCATGGAATGTCAAGTCGAGCTTATTGTCATGTGAGGTACAACGAAAAACTTGCTTGCAGCAGCATCACATGGAATTTAAATTCAATTAATGATCTGAAATTTATGAAGGAAAATAAATTTATCTATCCTTTGTGAACATAAAACTGTTGCATAGCTGTTAGCGTAATGCTATTACAGTGCCAGCGTCCCGGGTTCAATTCCCGCTGCTGCCTGTAAGGATTTTGTCCATTCTCTCCGTGTCTGCGTGGGTTTCCTCTGGGTGCTCCGGATTCCTCCCACATTCCAAAGGTGTACAGGTTAGGAGCTGTGGGCATGCTATGTTGGTGCCGGAAGGGTGGCAACACTTGCGGGCCTGCCCCCCAGAACATTCTTAGCAATGCAAACAGATGTATTTCACTGTGTGTTTTGATGTACATGTGACTAATAAATAAATATAATAAATATCTAATGCCCTACAGGAGAGGAAATTTGCCAACTTTAACCAGCCCGGCCTGTATTAATTGATTCTGAAAGGGCTCAGCAAGCCACTCAGAGCAAAGGCAATATATTCCAGCCTCAACGGTCATCACACTTCTTGGAAAATGAAAGAATGAAAGAAACAGCTTCTTCTGGTGTCAGGCCGTGGACAATACAAGCACAACTTCAACATCACAGTGGTCAGGATTAATGAGTGCGTGCTTGATTCAAGACCAACTCTGGAACCCAAGCCTCAGCCGACTCAAAGTCAGCGAAGACAAGATATCACCCCTGGGAATGTCGGGACCCCAGGTAGCTTGACGTGGCGTGACCTTAGACTCTTCCCAAATGCACCGGTCGGGTGAGGGGTGGGAGAGGTTAAAATTGAGACTAGCACTCTTCTGATTGTGAACAGACCCCTGAGCAGCAAGAGTGAGCCTGGCACAGCATGAATCAGGACAGGCCACATTCTAATATCGGCAATGTCAAAACTGAGACTGTAGCATCGGACTTGGCGTCAACGTTCCAGCATCAGGTCCCCAGTGGAACGAGCATCAGCTCTTGTTTTTGGGCCAGACGGTTATCAATCTGCTTTGGGGCTGAAACCAGCAGGAACTATACTCAGTTCAGCCTTGGGTAAAAGTTTGTTTGGCATACCGTCCATACAGATCAATTTACTACACAGCGCATTAAGGTAGTACAAGGTAAAACAATACAGAATGCAGAGTAAAGTGTCACAGTTGCAGAGAAAGTGCAGTGCAGGTAGACAATAAGGTGCAAGGTCAAAGCGAGGTAGATTGTAAGGTCAAGAGTCTACCTTATCGTACTATGGAACTGTTCAATAGTCTTATAACATTGGGATAGAAGCTGTCCTTGAGCCTAGTGGTACGTGCTTTCAGGCTTTTGTATCTTCTGCCTGATGGGACGGGGGAGAAGAGAGAATGTCTGGGGTGGGTGGGGTCTTTGATTATGCTGGCTGCTTCACCAAGGCAGTGAGAGGTATAGAGTCCATGGAGGGGAAGCTGGTTTCTGTGACACGCTGGGCCACAACTCTCCGCAGTTTCTTGCAGTCCTGGGCAGAGCAGTTGGCATACCAAGCCATGATGCATCCAGATAGAATGCTTTTACGGTGAATCAATAAAAGTTGGTGAGGGCCAACGAGGACATGCTAAATTTCTTTACCCTCCTGAGGAAGTAGAGGTGCTGGTGAGCTTTCTTGGCCATGGCATCAACATGGTTGGACCAGGACAGGCTATTGGTGATGTTCACTCCTCAGAGCTTGAAACTCTCAACCATCTTGACCTCAGCACCGTTGATGTAAACAGGAGCATGTCATATTCTATTGTGTGATTACATTTTGTCTGTAAAATACATAAAAGGACTGGGTACAATTTTGTTGTTGTGTACAGTTTTGGTCGCCCCCATTATAGGAAAGACATCATTAAACATGGAAAGGGTGCAGAGAAGATTCACGAGAATGTTGCCAGGACTTGAGGGCCTGAGTTACAGGGAGAGGTTGGGCAGGCTAGGGTTTTATTCCTTGGAGTGCAGGAGATTGAGGGGTGCTCTTATAGAGCTGTATAAAATCATGAGGGGCATAGATAGGTTGAACACTCACAGTCTTCTTCCCAAGGAAGACGATGTAAAAATTTGAGGGCATAGGTTTAAGCTGAGAGGTGAAAGATTTAAAAGGGACCTCAGGGGAAGTGTGTGGTGCATGTACGAAATGAGCTGCCAGAGAAAGTGTTTGAAGCAGGTACAATAACAACATTCAGAGGACATTAGGATAAGTTCATGGATTGGAGGGGTTTTAAGGGATTTGGGTAAAATGCAGGCAAATGGGACTAGCTTGGTGGGCAGCTTGGTTGGCATGGATGAGTTGGGCAGAAGGGCCTGTGTCCATGCTGTATTGCTCTATGTGTCTATGATTCTATGACCTACATTTCTATAGCACCTTTCATACTCAGTGGATATAGACAGTGACATACTTTTGAGATGTTGGCACTGTTGTAAACACTGCAACCAACTTGCACAGAGAAAGCTCCCTCCAACATGATGGTATGAGGGTAATGTGATTCTATCTTGAAAACACTCATTGACTGAGCATTCAATACCTCTGGGACAGAAAGTTCCAACATTTCCCAACTCTCTGGGTGAAGAAGTTCCTCCTCATCTCAGAGCTAACTGCCCAAACCCTCACCTCAAGAACAAACCCCTAATTATAGATGCCCCATTCAAGAGGAAACAAACACTCAGCATATACCCCAATGAGAACTTTTGATATTTCAGCAAGATCACTGCTTATTCTTTTGAACATCAGAGAACATAGTTCTAGGACACTGGGGATAAATGTCCTGCTTTTCACAAGGGTCTCCATTTGTGAAGGGTACTGGGTCTTTATCTGAAAGGTGTGGTTCTGACAATGCTGTACTCCCTCAGTATGGCTATAGACCATCAGGTTCAACACTGAAGCCCCTTGCATGAAATTTGAAAAATTTGAACTCAAAGGCAAAAATTGATCCAGAGAGCAACTGGTAACTCTTGCACAGAGTATACTGACAAACTCCATCAGTTTTCTCAGGATTCCTTGCAATGTAGGTATTCTTCTCTCAAAGGGTTGTGAACCTTTGGACTTGTCTCCTCTGGAGTCCTGTGGATGCCATGTCATTGGATATATCCGGTGCGGTGGTAGACAGATTTTTGGGCTGCAGTGGCATCAGGTTCATGGGGATCAGGCAGGAATATGGAGCCGAGACCAAGATCAGCTCAACTGTGACCATATTGAAGGGCAGGGAAGGTTCGAGGGGTCGGATGGCCGAGTCCTGCTCTCATTTCTTATGGACACATGGATTGCGAGCAGAAGTAAGGGACTCTGCCCTCAAACTGCCATTGAATGACTGATCTAATTGCAACCTCATCTCTGCATACTCTGCCTGTTCATAGTAGTCACATACTCAAACAGCACGGAAACAGGGTCTTCAACCCAAGTTCAAGTTCAAGTTTATTGTCATGGGCATGCATACATAGGGTATAAATACCATGAAAATTAGGTTTTTGCAGCCGCAGCACATTACAAGACAGGGAAAAACATGAATTCACATAAATTTAAATTAGCATAAATTATGCATAACCCAACTCATCCACGCCGACCAAGTTGCCTACCTGAGCTAGTCCTATTTGCCGGTGTTTGGCTCATATCCCTCAAAACCTTTCCAATCCAAATGTCTTTTAAACCTTTCACTGGGGCAACCCTGTCCTCCTCCTATCAGAAATATTCCCTTCATCCTATCCAACCCACTCTGCACCTCCAAGCTAACTCCTTTTCTCTCTTTCCTATTGTGACAAGGGATCCTTCACTTGAATCATCAACTCTGTTCTCTCTCTATTGATGCTTTCTCGTATTTCTCGTATTTTGTGTTTTTATTTCAGATTTCCATTATGTGCAGTGATTTTGACTTTCACTCACTATTCTGAACATGTCTTTTTGACCTGAAACATACCTACCTGTGGTTTATACTTGGCTATTATCAACCTTCATTTATCCCATAGAGTAACTTCAGAGCCTTACCATTCAGCAGAATTAAATCAAAACATAAAGTAACTATTTTGGAAGTCGGAAGGGAGCAAAGTTGCTTCATGAATAATTTCTTCACATTCATTCCTGACTGATTTCTAAACAAAAGCCAGGGTAAGTTATCTGAAGTTCAGTAAGTAGAGTGCCTTCCATCCAAATCTGTTTCCTGCTCAGAGAGAGGTTGCTCAGATGTTAACGTTAGTTCACTTGAATAAAAGGTAAGATAAGATATCTTTATTAGTCACATGTACATCGAAACATACAGTGAAATGCATCATTGTGTAGAGTGTTCTGGAGACAGCCTGCAAGTGTCGCCATGCTTCCGACGCCAACATAGCATGCCCACAACTTCCTAACCCGTACGTCTTTGGAATGTGGGAGGAAACTGGAGCACCTGGAGGAAACCCACGCAGACACAGGGAAAACGTACAAACTCCTTACAGACAGCGGCCAGAATTGAACCTGGGTTGCTGGCGCTGTAATAGTATCACGCTAACCACTACACTACCGTGCCTGCCTTAAAAACGGTGTCATTTATGACATGGAAGTTTTACTCTGGGACCCAACAATCAACAGCTCCTCAAAATTACACCAGTTACTTCAGCCGGACCCGTTGCTCCCATAGTCGGCAGGATTCGAACCTACGCGGGGAAAACCCAATGGATTTCTAGTCCATCGCCTTATCCACTCGGCCACAACTACTGCGCTGACAGGAGATGTCTTTTATTGAAAAAATCAAAATACATCAGGAGCCAGAAATCTGAAATGAAAATAGATACAGGTAGAAACATCAGACAGGCTATTGCGAGCAGCTACATAGCATTCAGAAATCTCTAACTATGATTCACAACGTGAAGGGTTGAGAGCCTACATTTTTAATTGTTTACTCTTTGGCCTTGGAGGCAACTTTGTACAATTGTTGCATCATTAGAGAGGTTGTCGTTGGATTAGCCCATATTATCTGGGAAAAGAAATTAAATGCCAAAGGATTAGGTGAAAAGCAAGCAGATTGAGGAATGGGGCAATGGAGAATTACTGGGACTGTAGAGTGGGCAAGGATAGAGAGGTCAGTGAAGGACTAAGATTGTGGGACTGAATCATCTTGGACTCTGATATCCAAACTCTCTGTCCACCCAAATGCTAAAGGCCTGACAAGCTGACCCTCCGCACGTATTAGGTGCCTGACATGATGGAGTGGGCCAGGTAGGCCTCAGATCCCAGGTCCCGAGGCCCCACTCTGAGGTGACCTGATGAAGCAGCTGGAGGTGGTTGTGCTTAAGACACTGCTGAGGAAATCAAGCAATGATGCCCTGGGGCCGGGATAATTGACCTCCAACAACCAGAGCCATTTTCCTTTGTGCAAAGTACGGCTCTAATGACTGGAGTTTTCCTCTTGATTCCCATTGACTTCACTTTTATCCTTAATGCCACATCTATTCATCTCAATAATCTCCTTCATCCTTAGTATCGTAGAAATACATAGTGTGGAAGCATGTCTTGACCTGCCCATGGACTTCAACCATCCAGCACCCATCTACATTAATTCTGTTTTTCATCTTGCATCCACATAAATCTCCTCTCATCCCACACCACCACCTTATTCTACAAGGGAAATTTATAAAGAAATATAAAATTCTTGAAAAGATTTATTAATTTGATCATGGTCCACCATGTAATTACCATCTCGTTTACGAACTCTAATAATCTGATGTTTGGTCGAAGCAGCTTTCAGATGGTTGGCCAGTAATTTACCAGATTTATCACCATATATATAAAACTGAGTCCTAGTTTTGAGTAGTTGATTTTCAATTAGAGATGTTAATAATAAACTGTGTTGCAATTGAAGTTCAGTTTTCTTTTTATAAAGCTCCAAATTAGGAGCATCAAAGTATTTTTTATTGATTCCTTTAATCTTATCAACCAATATACGTAATTCATTATTAGTTCATTTTCTCAATCTAGCAGAGTATGAAGTAATTTGACCACGGATATAAGTTTTAAAGGTACCCCATAATATCCAACTGGAAATTTCTTCCGTAGAATTAGTTGAGAAGAAAAAGGAAATTTGTTCTTTAATAAATGAACAGTCTAAACATGGGAAATTTATAGGAAAAGGGTTAGATAGTGTGAGGGGTGGTTTGATGGATTGGCACAACATGGTGGGCTGAAGGCCTGTTTTGTGCTGTATGGTTCTATGGTTCTATGGTTTAATTAATCTACCAGCCCACACACCTTTGGGATCTGGGAGGATATCAGAACACCCTAGAGAAACTCAAGGGAGAACATGAAACCCCACAGAAACTGTGAGACATCAGCAGAAATCACAGGACCAATGTGATGTATACTAGAGGGCATGCATTAAGTTGAGAGGGGGAAAGTTAAAGGAGATGTGAGGGGCAAGTTTTTTACACAGAGTGTGGTGGGTGCCTGGGATAGTGGTGAAGTAGATACATAATGGTGTTTAAAAAGGCCTTTAGATAGTTAAATTCAAAGTCAAGTTTATTGTCCACATGCCCAAGTACATGTGTGCGCAGGTGTAATGAAAAACTTACTTGCAGCAGCATCACAGGCACAGAACATCAGATAAGCAGCATTCACAAGAAAAAACATAAATTATCCACAATTGTTATGAGAAATAACAGAATTAGAACAAAAAAAAAGTCCATTTTAGTTCAAAGTGATCAAAGTGGTCATAGTGTTGTTAAACTGTAGTGATTAGGGTTTTGCCAGTGGTTCAAGAACTGAAGAGTTGAAGGGATGTAGCGTTCTTGAACCTGGTGGTGTGGGGCTTCTGTACCTCCTGCCCGATGGGAGCTCTGAGAAGATGACATGGCCCGGATGGTGAGAATCTTTGATGATAGAATGTTGCTTCTTAAGGCAGCACCTCCTGTAGATGCTACCGATGGTGGGGAGGGATGTGCCCATGATGTATCGGGAAGAGTCCACTACTTTCTGCAGCATCTTACATTTGTGGTGTATAGGCACATGAATATGTTGGTAATGGAGGGATATGGATCATATGCAGGGAGATAGATTTAGTTTACTTTCAACATTGTGTTTGGTACAGATAATCGTGGCTGAGGGTTGATCCTGTGCTGTACTGTTCCATATTCTATGTTTTTGTGCCAAATCTAACATGGGACAGAATCAGTTGGCCGATTTTCCAGAAAGTAGATGACTAACATCGAGAAAGCACGGACAATGGAGCCCCAAACTTGCCAACACTTGCATGAATGATTGCCAATAATTCACCTGCACTGCTGGCGGTTTTCAAGCAAAATATGATTGCGAACCGATTATGTGTTTTGCGTCTTCTTGTCATGTTAAATATACTGCATAATTACAAGTTGTTGTTGTAGGTGGTAAATTGGGTTGAATACAACAAACAAATCAAAGTAATTTTGGACTGGATTCTGTCCAGATTGTACCTTGTTCATTATTATTATTTTGATGTACAACAGATGGAAGTTTTACTGCAATCAACAGAAATGTCAAGTCCGTAAGCAGATGAGATTAATATGAAGAAAAAGCAATCTTGCTACATCCCTGTTTTAGACAGGTGTGGCTACCGATGGGATGCAGGGACTAGAGAGAAGGAGTAAAGGGTCAACAACTTAAGAGAAAAACACTAAAGGAAAGACATCATTCCATCACAGTTATGCACGAAAAGTGCTGGAGGAACTCAGCAGGTCAGGCTGACTTCTGGTAACCCCAACCCCTTCTTTTTCTTCCCCCCCCCCCACTCCTTTGTCTTCCCTTATTCCTGTGGCTCCCTCCCCACCACCTTGATGACCTGCCCATCTCCTCTCCTCCCCTCCCCCATCCTTTATTCCATGGTCCACTGCCCTCTCCTACCGGATTCCTTCTTCTTCAGCTCACAGCCTCTTCTACCTCTCACCTTATTACATCTTCCCCCCTCCCCCACCCACCTACCTTCCCCCTCTCACCTGGACTCACCTGTCCCCTGCCTGCGTGTGCTCCTCCCCCTCTCCCTCCCCCTCCCTTCTTATTCGGCTTCTGTCCTCTTCCTTTCCTGTCCTGATGAAGGGTCTTCGGCCCGAAACGTCGACTGTTATTTCCCTCCATGGATGCTGCCTGACCTGCTGAGTTCTTCCAGCAATTTTTATATATTGCTCCAGATTCCAGCATTTGCAGAATTTTTTGTGACTCCATCATAGTGTCATAATCAAAACAAAATTAATTTTGCTGAAGTTAACTATAATTTTTTAATACCTGATATCCTAAGAGATTAAAATATTCACAGAAAGGGTACATCAGTTTTATCTACAGGAGGCGCTGCCTCAAGAAGGTAACATCTATCATCAAAGATCCCCACCATCCGGGCTATGCCATCTTCTCGCATCTACCATCGGGCAGGAGGTACAGAAGCCTGAAGCCCCACACCATCAGTTTCAGGAACACCTACTTCCCTTCAACCATACATTTCTTGAACCAACCGGCACAACCCTAATCACTACAGTTTAGCAACACAATATGGTATTGGTATTGGTTTATTATTGTCACTTGTACTGCAGTACAGTGAAAAACTTGTCTTGCATACCGTTCATACAGGTCAATATTACACAGTGCATTGAGGTAGTACAGGGTAAAAACAATAACAGAATACAGAGTAAAGTGTCACAGCTACAGGGAAGTGCATTGCAGGTAGACAATAAGGTGCAAGGTCAAACAAGGTAGATTGTGAGGTTAGAGTCCATCTCATCGTATAAGGGAACCGTTCAATAGTCTTATTACTGTGGAACAGAAGCTGTCCTTGATCCTGGTGGTACGTGCCCTCAGGCTCCTGTATCTTCTGCCTGATGGAAGAGGAGAGAGGAGAGAATGTCCCAGGTGGGAGAGGTCTTTGACCACTTTGCACCAAAATCGACTTTGTTATTTTTTGATCTAATTGGGTTCTTGTAAAACTTATGTATTATTTATGATTAACTCATGTTTTATAGAACATAGAATACTACAGCACAGTACAGGCCCTTCAGCCCACATTGTTGTGCTGACATTTTATCTTGTGAATAAACAACATTTCTTGTGAATGCTGCTAATATGCTGCTTATATGCCTGTGATGCTGCTGCAAGTAAGTTTTTCATTGCACCTGTGCACACATGTACTTGTGCATCTGACAATAAACTCCACTTTGACTTTGAAAAGGGTTTATAACAAAATTGGCAGAAAAATGCTTGTGCTGAATTATTTCTAGAAAACTAACTTTATTACTTTTATTTCAGAGATTAGCGTTTCACAGCCCTGACTATTTCTGTTCTCCCTGGTTAAATGTGAAAGCTGTGGTTGATCCCAGGTACATCATTACTATAAGCCAAGACAACACTGATTTCCCTCCAACTTAGACAGCAAGGACCACACATTTGAGTGGTGAGAATGTGCATTATTTTTGCCCAGTAAGAATTGCTGGATAGTAATCAGCTGTGGCTTCAAATCATTGACAGATACTGTTTAAATTCATCCAGTATCTGGTAGTTGGTTTGATCCTTTAATTGATGGATAGCCAATTGAAGAGAACGTTGTTGGATTTTCCCTCTGGGATCTGAGTTGGAATGTAATACAGATTATTAGGATGAGAATTACCAACCCCTGCACTCTGATTGCTGTGGAGCTTTCTAAGTGTCAAGAGTTTGAGAAATGTGGAGGTTTGCACAGAGCAGAACTACACAGATCTAGCCACTAATTGGGTTGTTTCTACACACAAACCAACACCATGAGATGTGCAAGAAATGGTAATTGTATTCCAGTGGGTTGCCAGGTGTTCTAATCAAACTTTAATCTCAGGCTGTATCTTGGCTCAATTCCTGTCCCCTGTCCCTTGAGAGGAAAGTGACACACCACCTTCTTGAAACACCACAGTATGTGTGTGTGGTGAAGGTACTCCATTGGTACAGTTAGGGAGGTAAGTTCTGTTGGTGATCCATCTAAAACTGGTGATCTATATATGTCATGATCCATAGGTTTAGAGAGAATGTGGAAAGAATGTTGATCAAAACAAGTCCTTGAGGGAAGTGGAATGTGCAGGTTCGACGTGATCCTACTAACCAGCACAAGGCTATGGATCAAGTCCTGCTAAATAGGAAGGATACCATTAAGCTGGAAAGAGTGCAGAGGAGATCTACAAGGACGTTGCCGGGACTCAAGGGGCTGAGTTATGGAGAGAGGTCGAGCGGGTTGGGAGTTTTGTCAGTGAAGTGTGGGAGAATGAGGGGTGATCTTACAGAGGAGTATAACACTAAGAGGGGCATAGATAGGGTGAATGCACACAGTCTTTTTCCCAGGGTTGGGGAATCAAGATTTAGAGGGCATAGGTTTAAGGTGAGGGGGAGAGATTTAATAGGAACCCGAGGGGCAAATGAGCTGCCAGAGGAAGTAGTTGAGGCAGGTACATTAGCATTTAAAAGTACTTGGACAGGTGCATGGATAGGAGAGGTTTAGAGGGATATGGACCAAACACAGGCAAATGGGACAAGTTTAGATGGGAATCTTGGTCGGCATGGACCAGTTGGGCCGAAGGGCCTGCTTCTGTGCTGTATGACTCTGCGACTCTATGACTGCTGTGACTTTGAATGGGCCACATGGAGACTGGAACTATAGATGTAAAGGGTCTTTATTCAGCACGATGAGCAGGCATTCTTCAACAATCTTGCTTGGAGAACCTCTGGAGAATCTCTCTGAATTCAAAATACAATGTATTCTTCAAGACCAAAGATAACACCAGATGATTCAATACAGTTTCAACTTCAACATTTTGAGTGTGGACAAATGGCTGCGTAGAATTATGTATGGAAGCACATCTCAACTGATAAGAACACCTCTGCATATTCAAACACATTTTTTGGGAATCCAGACACCCAAAACAACTTTCCTTTACACTGCATTGAGAGATGGCTCCCTCTCTGCAGACAATGGTGTGTATTCATGCAGCTATCCATGTTTTAGGTTGAAGACTGGCTTTTGTTTCTATTGATGATTGTTATCCACCTAACTTTTGAAGTATGGCTCATATTTAATAGACTCCATGCCTTGAGACACAAGAAACTACAGATGCACGGATTCTGGAGCAACAAACAATCTGCTGAAGAAACTCAGTGGGTGAGCAGCATCTGTGAGGGGGAAAGGAATTCTGTATGTGTGGCTGAACTGAAACAGAAAGAAGGGAAACAGAAATAACCCAGAGACCGTGAAGCAAGAGGGTGAAGGACTATTAGGAAGCAATGATATGGGATTGGTTGCTTGAATACAAGATGTGCCACAGGATGAGACAATGTCTACTCACCTTCCTGAGAGATAAAGGGCAAGGGATCCAGCTAGCATGTCCAGTTGGAACTGAGAGAGAAGATCCTCAAAAACAAACAGATGTTCAGGATGGCGAGAGGCCAGTAGAACCGTGGTAGATGTGACACAAACGTGACACCTGCCACTGGTCAACTGACCAGTCACTGGGAACTGAAGTGAGAGACATTGATGCATTTGAGAAATTGGACTCATTTTGAGAGCTGGCACTTATTCAATGTGTTTCATCTTCTTGACATTAAAACTCCCAACTAAAACCTCAAACCTCAAGAATGTTTGATTGTGTGTTTTTTCTCTCTAAAATGCCTTATTAGCCTTTCAGATTGTTTTTCAATTCATAATGAGTAAAATACAACCACAGTAAACAAATAACATGTTCAGTGAAGGATAAATTTAGTGGATTCCAGTTCATTAATAAAAGCACTTTCATGAAAGAAATAAATTCAGCAATGTAAATACTTCACAATGCATCAGTATCAAGTTCTGTGAGCATTTGACTGTTGCAGTAAGGTAGTTTAAGATAATATTGTTAACATAGGACTGGCATCATTAAAATAATGATTTACCCTGTGTTAAGCCTTGGTTCCATTGTTAGCACATCTGCTTTCGGGGTTAGAAAGTTCAAGGCCTCCTCCAGAAATCTAAGCACAAAACTCTTGGCTAATGCTCTGGTGCTGTTATTTCGGGAGCACTGCCTTGCACTGTCTGAAGTGTTATATTTCAGCTGAAATGCTTAATCAAGTCCCTGTCAGCTCTCTGAAATGGAATGTTCTATAGCCTGATTTTAAAGAGGAGCTGAGTATTCTCTTTGGCATCCTAACCAATATTTGATCAACATCAATAAAACAGACTATTTGGCCTTCATCCCATTGTGGTTTCTGGGATATTGTTGTGCAAACTTTGGGCATGGCTTTCCCTACATTATTTAGTGACTGAACTTCAAAGCTGCTTCATTAGCTGTAGGGTGCCTTGAGATATCGTTAATTTGCAAAGGACTTGGATTTTGAATTTTAAGTAAAACTTGATAATAATTTTTAATCCGCACAGAGGAATTGAAAGAACAGAAGGTCAGGAATTTCTTGTGTGCCCTAACTGTGCAGTGTATGTGAGTTACATTGAAATTTGGTGTGAATCAATGTAAATTAAATTCAGAAACACTTAATGCATCAAGAGAAGACAAGCATCATCATCTGTGACTTTGGACTGTCTAGTGTCTGGTCTGGGAATGAACACTGCAGCTGAATGATTAGACCCTTTGGTGTAGCGGACTAATGGCTTCTTATGAACTGTACCATTGAGGAGCAGGCACCATTTATGGTCAGCACTTTCAAAAGGGGAGCCAAGCTTGTTGTCTAAGGATCCTGAGTGAATGGAGGTCAAAAACACTCCACTGGTTGCATCATGGCCTGGTATGGCAATTCCAATGCACAGGAACGCAAGAGGCTGCAGGGAGTAGTGGATGCAGCCTGGTCCATCACGGGCACAGCCCTCCCCACCATTGACAGCATCTACAGGAGGTGCTGCCTCAAGAAGGTGGCATCTTTCATCAAGGATCCCCACTATCTGGGTTATGCCATCATCTTGCTGTTACCATCGGGAAGGAGGTACAGAAGCCTGAAGTTCCACACCACCAGGTTCAGGAACAGTTACTTCCCTTAGGTTCTTGAACTGACCTGCACAACCCTGACCCTACCTTAGCAACGGAACACTATGGACCACCTCTTGCACTATCAAGGACTTGTGTCCTTGGCATATTTTCGTCAATTGTCAATCTTGACAATTTTGTGTCAATTGTGTCTTTTTTTCTCTCTCTCTTCACTGTCTGGTATAATTTACGTAAAACTTATGCTCTGTGTGTTGTCTGTACCTACGTGCCTGTGATGCTGCCTCAAGCAAGTTTTTCATTGTACTTATACCTCACTGTGCTTGTACACATGACAATAAACTTGACTTGATTCCAAGTTACTGAGGAACCATGAGATACGAACCTGGTTTCACATTGTTGAATCAACAGAACTTACCTTATTGTGTGACCCTCTCCAACAATCATTTGGAGTGTAAGTGTGTTGACTGAAAGACTGTCCAAAACTGTAGTCTGCCCTAAAGCGACTTGACAAAGGCGATGAAGCATTGTAATTACATGGGCAGTGGAATCAACATGCTGGTGCGCTGGACAGTTTGAAAGCAGACTCATTGGCATGGTCCATAGGATATACAAGGTACAGGACTGGCAAATGCCTGAAACTCACCACCTCAAGATTCAAGGTTCAAGGTTCAAGGTACTTGATTGTCATTCACCCATATGCTATAAGAACACAGGGAGGAACAAAATGTCGTTTCCCCCAGACTCACACGACAGAGGACATACATAGAACAGAGGACATGCAATAAACACAGACAGAGAAATCGTGCAAGTACAAATAGTGCAAAAAATGGTATGTACAGAATACAAAATTAGTGCAGGGTTAGTGCAAAACCGAGTTGGATGAAGAAAATACAGAACTCAGTGTGTTGCATGAAATGTATAAACATCTTCAGCAGCAGCCAAAGTTCTTATACACCGTTGTGCAAACCAAGGCTTTTGACGCGGCATTTGTCTGAAACTGTCTCCAGGGTATTCAGGAGCCTGACAGCTTGGGGGATAAAACCGTTGTACAGTCTAGTAGTTCTGGCCCGGATGCTCCAGTACTGCTTGCCAGACGGCAGTGGGACAGATAGGTCGTGGGAGGGATGAGAAGGGTCATCTATGATTCTGCAGACCTTGCGTGTGCATCGTGTGTTGTAGATATCCCGGATGGAGGGAAGAGGTACTCCTATGATCTTTCCCGCTGTACTTGCAATTCTCTGCAAAGACTTATGGTCAGAGATGTTAGTTACCGCTCCACGCCCATGCTAAAGGGACCTTGGCTCAAGTGTTGAATATCCCCCCAGAGAGGTTCTGTTTTACTTCAAGAGTATTCTTGTGGAATTAGAATTTTCTGCTCATTATTTTGGAAGTGCTGGTTCACATTCTGCTCTTGGGATGATCAACTTTAATGGATAATTAATTTCACTGCTTGCGTAGACACCGCACAGGGACTGGCTGAGCAGATAATGATGTGTTTTGGCAACAGTGTGAAACCATCTCATGTTTTGCATAATGCAGTTCTTCATTTGCCAGGTGTGATTGTGCATATTAAGGGTGGCTAATTGCCTCATTAATTATTTTTCCTCTTGCTGGAAGGTATCTAAGCCTTGTAATGTGACTGATATATTCAAAAATGTGTAACAGCAAAAGGCTCATGCACAGATCTTTGCCTCTTTTTTTAAAACAGTTCAAATGTGGAATTCTTAGGAGATGGTTAACAAAAATGGAAATAACTCTTACATGCTCTACTGAAGTAAAAACATGAGAATTTTCTCCTCTGCTGTGAACACTGAACCTACAATCCAGTAAACGTGTCATATTCTGTTCGTGAACTAGATGATGGAACTGAATTTCAGAAACCGACATTGCTATATGGGGGCTTGATGCATATAACAAATTTCCAATCCAGTTTCTTTCAACTGTAAGCTATAGACTGCCAGTTACACTCTTGGCTCTGGTGATAAGGAGATGGGTTTACATCCCACCCTCGAACATATAAATGCAAGTAAGAGAAGCAGGAGGGGGAATTTGGTCCATCAACACCGTTCTGCCAACCAGTTTTACACCGTTCAACCTCAGCTACACTTTCCCTCACTAATTCCCTGACTCTCTATTCCCTCAAAATCCATAAAGCCCATAATCCGGGCTGCTCCTGCAGTGCAGTACTGAAGGAGCACCTCTCTGTGGGCAGTGCTGTCTGTTGGATGAGCTGCTGTCCTCTCAGGTGGATGGTAAAGATCTCAATGAAGAGTGGAGTCGCTCTTCTAATCGTTAGTGTTTATCTGTCAACAGTTGCTTGTGGTTCATTGTTATGCCCAATAAAACCAATTCTTTAGTCGTCATGTTTATTGTCATGTGCACAAGTATGCTGAGGTACAGGTACAATGAAAAACTTGCTTGCAGTGGCATCACAGGCACAGACAACACACAGAACATAAAGTTTACATAAATTATACTAGACAGTGAAGAGAAAAAAGTGTGCAGAAACAAGATATGAGTGCAAAAATCGAAGGCACAATCAGAGACAAGTCCTTGGTCGTGCAAGAGGTGGTCAGAATCAGGTTTATTATCACTGACATACGTTGTGAAATTTGTTGTTTTGCGGCAGCAGTACAGTGCAAGACATAAAGACAAAAATTACTGTAAGTCACAAAAATAAATAAATAATGCAGAAGATGGACAACAAAGTAGTGTGATGAATTCATGGAGCGTTCAGAGATCTGATGGTGGAGGGGAAGAAGCTGTTCCTGAAAAGTTGAGTGTGGGTCTTCAGGCTCCTGTACCTCCTCCCTGATGGTAGGAACAAGAAGAGGGCATGTCCCGGATGCTGAGGGTCCTTAGTGACGGATGCTGCCTTCTTGAGGCGCCGCCTCTTGAAGATGTCCTCAATGGTGGGGAGAGCTGTGCCCATGAGGGAGCTGGCTGAGTCTACAACCCTCTGCAGCCTCCATACCAGGCTGTGATGCAATCAGTCAGAATGCTCTCCACTGTACATCTGTAGAAATTTGTAATTTAAAAGGCATGTTCATTGTTTGCCCTTAGATGAGTTTAATCTATTTCATCTTGACAGCTGGTACAAAAGAAGCAATGATGTCTCTTTTATCCCTGCTTGGTCCAGGGTCCACCAGTGAAATAAAGTCTCCAAAGTGGCTGTGATGAGCAGACAAACATTGTCACTGAGACACAAGAGACTTCAGGTGCTGTATTCTGGAGCAACACGCAAGATGCTGGAGCCAGCATAATCAAAGACCCCATCCACCCCGGTCATCTTTCCTCTCCCATCAGGCAGAAGATACAGGAGCCTGAGGGCACATACCACCAGGCTCAAGGACAGCTTCTAGCCTGAGGGCAGGTACAGTAGTGCAGCAGTTAGCGTAACACTATTACAGCGCCAGCGACACATGTTCAATTCCAGCCGCTGTCTGTAAGGAGTCTGTACGTTCTCTGTGTCTGCGTGGGTTTCCTCTGGGTGCTCCAGTTTCCTCCCACATTTCAAAGGCATACGGGTTAGGAAGTTGTGGCCATGCTATGTTGATGCCAGAAGTGTGGTGACACTTGCGGGCTGCCCCCAGAATACTCTACACAAAGGGTGCATTTCACCATGCGTTTCGATGTACCTGTGACTAAAGATATCTTATCTATCCCACTGTGATAAGACGATTGAACAGTTCTCTTATACTATGAGAGACTCTTGACCTCACAATCTACCTTATGACTTTGCACCTTATTGTCTACCTGCACTACACTTTCTCTGTAGCTGTGACACTTTACTCTATATTCTGTTATTGTTTTCACCCCGTACTACCTCAATGCACTGTGAAAGGAATTGATCTGTACAAACAGTATGCAAGACAATTTTTTCCACTGTACCTCAGTACAAGTGACAATGATAAACCAATACCGAAACACCAGTCACCGTTTTGAGTCAAGACTCCCCAATCCAGATGAAGGGTCTCGGCTCGAAATGTCGACTCACTTCCCTCCACAGATGCTGCCTGACCAATTGAGTTCTTCCAGCATCTCGTGTGTTGCTCAACATTGCCACCGGGCCCAGCTGTAACTTTCCATTTGCTGACCTGTGTGTTGGGAAATACATCCAAGGGTTGCTAAAAATAAATTTCCGAGTAGGAATCTATAAAAATATTGTTTCAGGAGCTGGAGAAACTACACCAGAAGACAAACAACATTGCTTGCATAGCCTCAGGTAAAAAGATTTTTGGAAGAAAATTCCACAGAGCAGACAGTTGAAGACATTCAGGAACTTTGTGGAATGTTTATTTTAAGCAATAATTTATGCATAAGATTCTTCAAAGTTATCCTGTGCTTTCAGGCTGCATGACCAGGAGAAAATACTTCTGAATCTAGGCCAGTGAATTATGTCCCCTGTATACATTCTTAGTGTGGAGAAAGACCCTTCGGCCCACTGAGTCCATGCTGACCATCAAATACCCATTTGCACTAATCCCATTTTATTTACCTTTGTGTTGTCAATTCCCCCCAGATTCTACCGCTCACCTACTTATTAGGGGCAATTAACTGCAGCCAATTAACCTACCATCCAGCATGTCTTTGGGAATGTGGGAGGAAACCAGAGCACCCGGAGGAAACCCACGTGGTCACGGGGAGTATGCGTAGACTCCACGTGGACAGTACCGGAGGTCTGGATCGAATCCGGGTCTCAGAAGCCGTGAGGCAGCAGAAATACCTGCTGCACCACCGTGCCACCCCATACTGACCGTAAACATTCTTGAGATCTTTCTCGTATAGCTCTATAAATCAATTGTTTTCACTGCATTCATAGAAATGTAGTGAAGGGAGGGACGTTCATCTACTCTAGAATGTTGTTATTCAGTCAAATCAGAGCAGCACCTCTACAGCTTTTCCAATATTTTTAGTTAACTAAAGTTATTGAAAAAACATCAGTCTCTGCTTTAGAACTAACAACTGAACTCGCATCTTCTGCCATTTGAGAAAGAGTTCCAAATTCCTCAAACTTTCCACATACTGTAGGCTCCACTCTGATAGGCTTGGCTCTAGTATTTAAGCAATAGTTGTAGTCCTAGGCTCTCCATTTGGTGGAAATATTCCCTCTCGGTCTATCCTATCAATTCCTCTTACTATCTTAAAAGTTTTGACTAAATAAGTACCAAACCTGCAAAAGTCAGAATCAAAATCTGAAGCAGATTTACGATCACTGACACATGAAGTGAAATCTGTTGTTTCGCGGCAGCAGTACAGTGCAAAGGCAATTATACAAACTACAAAAATAAATCAACAGTGCAAAGGAATAATGAGGTAATGTTCATGGACCAAATCAGAAATTTGATGGTGGAGGGGAAGAAGCTGTTTCTGAATCGTTGAGGGTGGGTCTTTTACTTTTTTTTTAATTAGTGTGGGTCTAGAAAATACATCCTTAGTTCAGATAATTTCCCCCAGTAAACTTACACTTCGTTACACTAACTGCTACACTACCGTGCCTGCGGATGTGACAATAAACTCAACTTTTGAGCACTTTAACAAAAAAGCCAGCAAGTAATCGAAAACATTAGACTAAAATAGAACTGAGCAAAATAACTTAATAGATTAGAACTTAACTGCATCACTCTTTTCCCCAGGATTGGTGGTGCCAATCAAATGACAAGCATTCTTAATCTTACACAAGTTCCTATGTGAATTTTATGCACTGATTCCAGTGGCAAAGTGTACAGTCAGATGCATCTGTGTCTTCACCTTCAGCTTGTCTTTGACTTCTGCATTTGACAGATTGTGTACAGAAGTCTGAGATGCAGTGAGCAGCAAGCAACAGATGAGCAAAGGTTCCCTCTGGAACCACAAGCTAAAGTGAGCACAATATGGCCCCCTGTTTCAGTTGAGAACTGATTCACTGAATGTTTTCATGACTGGCATTTATTGAATATCCCTTGAGAAAGTCATGGTGAGACACCTTCATGAACTGCTGCAGTCCTCCTGGTGAAAATGCTCCCACACTACTGTCGGGTAGGGTGCTCCAGAATCAAGACCCATTGACAATGAATGGATGAAATATACTTCCAATAGTGAAAAGAAATTGCTTGAAAGGTTTATACGTTGGCAACTAACTGACTCCCAAAGGGAAGTATTCTTCAAAGTAACACCGGTGGCATTGCCAAGGTTAAATGGCAGCAAGGTGACTAACCTTTGTTCTTTAAAATAGTGCCCAGGGATCTAGTCACTCGCTTGCAAGGACACCCTTGCTCAATTTAATTCCTTGAGGTCCTGTGGTTGAAACTTCAGCCAAAATTTGTGCTGTGGAGTGGCTGCTTAAACCCAGGAATTTTTCTCAGAATGCATCCCAATGAATCCTGGCAGACAAAAGGGCTTTGAAACTACTCTCTCAGCCCATTGGTTGCTGAAATCCTCAATGATACCTTGCTTTCTCTAGATCTGATTATTCCAATGCATTGCCAGCCAATGATTCCCACTCAACTCTCTATAAAGAAGGTCATTCATCTGTCTGCTGTCCACGTCCACACTTGCTCCAAGCACTGTTTATCCTTGAGCTTACTGACCTACACAGGCTCCTGGTTAACCAACATCTTAGTTTTAAAAATGTTCACCCTGTTTCAAATCAGTCCCTATCTTTGTATTTACAGTGGTGTTTGTTCTAATTCTGGTCTCTCCTTCATCAGAGTTTCATTATTCAACCATTGGCAGTCATGACAAAGCTCTGGAATTTGCACCTTGAACCTTTTTCTCTGCCCCTTGTTTCTCCCTTAAGACATTTTGAACCCAGTTCTCTGACTAAACATTTCGTCTTAGAACATTAGAACAGTACAGCACAGGACCAGGTCCTTCAACCCACAATGTTGTGCCAAACTAACTGAACTAATAAGTAAATGCCTAACTAAACTAATCCCTTCTATCTGCACAATGTCCATCTTCCTCCATTCTCTTGCATATTCATGTGCCTACCCAAGAGCCTCTTAAATGCCTCCACCACCACCTCTGGCAGGGCATTCCAAGCACCCACCACTGTGTAAAAAAAACTTGCCCCGCAATCTTCTCTGAACTTACCCCCTCTCACCTTAAATATATGCCTTCTGGTATTAGAGGGCATGCAGTTGTTCTTAGTAGAAATTTAATAACACCTTGAAACATTTAATGATATAAAAGGTAGAGAATGCTGGAAACACTCCACAGGTCAAACAGCCTCAGTGGAGAGGGAAACAGAGTTAATGTTTCAGGCTGATGACTTTCCATCAGATAGTATTAAGTCAAGAAAAATATTGGCCAGAGAAACAGGAAATTAAGTGGCTCTGATGAAAAGTGACCGACCTGAAACATCGTTTCTCTCCACAGATGCTGCCTGACCTGAGAGTTTCCAGCTCTTTCTGTTTTTATTTCAAATTTGCAGCATCTGCGTTCAGTTTGAATTATATAAACACACTCTGGTATTGCGAGAAGGTGGGAGAGTTGTTGACAAGAGGGATTGATAAAGTGACAGTCTTAATCAGAACAGCAGGCTCCGTCATAATCTGAATTCTATAGCGCAGAAACTTCCCACAATTTTAAGCAGTTTAAATGTGCTAATCCCTCTGCTTAAGACTGAAAACTGTGAATGAGCTCTGCTAATAGTGACTGGCAAAGATTAAAATTAATTGTTCACTTCATATACAATCAAACGCACATGCAAATTAATTACTACTGAGCCTGTTATCAATAGAGGGATGATGCAGAAACATCTGCTGCTTATACAGTGAACAGAGTGTGTGTGAGAGAAATTTATCTCAAAATCTTTCAGGTAAGAGAACAGTGTGTTACCATAGGCAGATGAAAGTCACTAAGTATTTAATGGAATGCTTTTACAAAAAAGCATGTTAAGAATAGGAGGCCATTTTGCATTGAACCTGCGCTCTGTCCACAACAGACATCCTGGGCTTCTGGCCGCAGGTCATTTCCTCTTCCCATTTGCACACCAACTTGTTTGCCCTCTGCCTTCTCCACTGCCGCAGTGAGGCCCAACGCAAACTAGAAGGACAACACCTCGCATTCCGCTTGGGGAACCTACAGCCCAATGGCATGGACGTCGTATTTTCCAGACTTTAGATAACCCACTGCCCTGTGTTCCTTTCCTACTCCTACTAGTTCAGCCAGGGTCTCTCTCCCTTTGTCACATTTTCTACCCCTCTACCCCCTCGTTACCACCACCTACCTGATTCCATCTGTCCATCACCCACATTACCTATCCACAATGTTTTTTCTTCTCTTGGTTCATCTTTCCTATCTCCTCCTCCTACCCACTTCCATCTACCCATTACTCCCCTTCACCTGGTTCCAACAGTCCCCGCGTCACCCTCTCACCTCCCACCTACTTCCATCTACCCATCACCCCTTCCCCTATCACCTACCGGATCAATCCCACACCTTGTACCACTTTATACTGGCAACCTCTCCTCTTCCCTCTCAGTCCTGATGTAGCGTCTCGACCCAAAACATCATTATACACGTTTTGCCTCCACGGATGCTGCTTGACCTGCTGAGTTCCTCCACCATTGTTTCTTGGGCTGGATAGTTAAATGATGCTGTCGCACAGCTTCAACGACCTGGCTTTGATCCTGATTTTGGGTACCGTCCCGTGTGGAGTTTTCCTGCATCAGTACAGGTTTCCCTGGATGCTCTGTTTTCCCTCCCACATCCCAAAAACATGTTAATAGGTTAATTACCCTGCAGGGGAATCAGGGCAGGGAAGTTGATGGGCATTTGAGAGAATAAGTTGAGGGGAAGTTGAGGGCAATGCTCTGAGCTGGCATGGACTCAATGGGCCAAGTAGGCTCCATGTTGAAGAAAAAGATATGAAAATTATAACCCTTTCTGTTCTTGCTGTAATTTCTGGGTAGATTGCCAAAGGCAAACACTGATTACGTCAGAGTTGACAACGCTCATTACTGACCGCAAATTCCAGGCCAACTTTGTTTCTGGGAGCTTGCTGTGTGTCAATATTCTACCCCTTCTCTCTATGGAAATTCCCTCTAATAACATGCCAGACACAGTTGTTGACATTTGAAATGCACTTCACCTGCCACAATCCATCAAAACAGGAATACGAGATGATGCACTGAAGCATACTAATTTGGGGATTTGGTCAAAAATTGTGGCCAAAAATATTCACGATCATTAGGTGGCTGAAGTTGCTTCGTGAATGTTTGTAAGAGGATTCGCCTTCTGTTGCCTGGAGGGTGGTGGGAAGGAAGTGCTCATTATCTCAAATGACTAGTAAACTATGCAAATATTCTCACTGCATTTTGTGGAATTCATAAATTACTCCTTCCCACAAATAGGGTTACTGAATTTTCAGCTCTTCATACATATAATATTCACAGTTTTAACTACTTTATATTTACAAAGCAATATTGGTAAGATAACGTCTTATGAACTCTTTGATTATTCAGTACATAATATGTATGAGTACAACTGAGGACATTGTACAGGAAACATTCAGAGAATTATAATGCATCTGTAGTGTAACTAGGTAAAATGATTATTTGTTTTCACAAAGAATTCAAAGTGTATTTTTGTCATTCTTTCTGTTCTGGCTCCAAGCCCAATATTAATGTGAAAGGCTTGAAGTTACTGATCTAACACAGCCAAACAAACACATGCCAATTTTTTTTTACAGAGAATGGAAAGATAATTCACTAAGTAATCTTTTGCTTTCTAGCTTGAGAGAAAAATGTTGTCCATTTGAAGAACTCCCCTGTTTTTCTTTATAATAGAAAGTCCCTAAAGAACTTCAACATTGTGTTACAAACTAGGTTATTATTGGTGAATGTCCCTTTAAGATAGAGCATAGTGTGTGTGTGTGTGTGTGTGTGTGTGTGTGTGTGTGTGTGTGTGTGTGTGTGTGTGTGTGTGTGTGTGTGTGTGTGTGTGTGTGTGTGTGTCTGTGTGTGGCATGCTGACAACAGAAGATAAAGGACGTAATGACATTTTTGAGGCAGTCAGTGTCAGTGGAAGAGAGAGAGACAAGAGAGAGAAGAGAAAGAGAGACAGCAGCCTGCTAGTCTCTACCGATGGATGAAAATCGGTAACTGTGCCCGTCACTACAATCCACATTTGGATTATCGGAGTAATCTGGTGGAGTCCACTTTGTCATTAACCTGTAAAGGGAAACAGGTATTTGTGTGGACGGCCACATCTCGGATGCTTTTCGGGGTGGCAGATACTTCGGAACAAAGCAGTGGAGTTCACTTTGTTGCTGACCTGTAGAAGGAAACAGGTATTTGTGTGTGGACGGCCACGATTCGAGTGCCTTTCGGGGTGAGGCAGATGTGGTGGAGTGGTCACTGCTGAGTAGACACTGAAGTGTCGTATGGGTTCCATCGTGGAACATTTGGATTTCGTAATCTCTATTTTCTCTCTCTACATCTACATCTTATCGTCAGTCAACGGTGGTTGTTGAAGAAGCCTTTGCTCACGTTTCACCTTACAGCTTGCTGAACTGAATTTAAGAGAATTATTCCTGGACTTGGAGTTTGGGAATTTGCCACACACAAACACACACACACTGAGTCTAGTTTTGGGGTTAATGTTTAAGATTTAACACTTTTACTTCTAACACTAACATTTTTAGTTTTATTTTCCTTACTATCATTAGTTATTAATGAAGTAGTTTTTTTAAACACTGATACATGACTCTGTATTTCTTTTGTTGCTTGTTTGTAACAAAAATTGGGGGCTCGTCCGGGATCATTCCCAAGATTGACGAGGGAGGTCTGAGTTTGAACAAATTGGGGTCTTAGTGGACGACTGATTGCGGTTGGTCTGATAAATGTTTTTTTAATTGGTTTGTGTGTGTGGAAACCAGCAACAATGGATACATTTTTGAAAAAACCTACCCCTGGAGGATTGCAGGGGATGAGGAAGCCTGATTTGGTGAAAATTGCTGCAGAGCTACATCTTGAGGCAGTAACGCGAGTTATGAGAAAGGCAGATATTCAGAGACTGATAGCTGGCCATTATGTGGAGAAGAAGGTGTTTGAGGAGGAGGTGTTAAAACAGTTTTCTGGCAGTGAACCAGTGATTTCTGAGGCCCAGGTACAGCTGGCAAGATAGAGGCTGAACGAGAACAAACTCGGCTGAAGTTTGAGGCTGAGGCAGAACAAAGGAAACTAGAGCTGGAACAAACTAGGCTGAAGGTAGAGGCTGAGTTAGAAATAAAGAAAATAGAGGCTGAGGAAAGGAAGAGACGGAGGCGGCATGAGTTAGCAATGAATCGAGGGAGTTCTGCATCTGATTCTGATAATGGTTTCATAGCCAATAGGGAGGTTCGGTTAGTCCCTCCTTTTGAGGAAGATCAGGTTGAACAGTATTTCCAACATTCTGAAAAGATTGCTCTGAGTTCTGTCACGAACCAGCAACAAAAGAAACACACTAAGCATGATTCAGTGTTAAAAACTATTTTATTAATCACTACTTATGATAATACGTAAAATAAAAGTAAAAAGGTTAGTATGTTAGAATTCAAAAATGTTAAACCTTGAACGTTAACCCCAAAACTAAACTCTTCGTGTGTGTGTGGCAAAGTCCCAAACTCCAAGTTCAGGAATGGTTCTTAAAGTTCAGTTCCGCAAGCCATAAAGGGAAACATGAGCAAGGGCTTCTTCAACAACCACCGTTGTCTGAAGATAAGACGTAGACGTAGAGAAACATAGAGAGAGTAAATACGAAATCCAAATGTTCCACGATGGAACCCAAACGACACTTCAGTGTTTACTCGGTAGTGACTTCCTCACCCCGAAAAGCATCCGAATCGTAGTCGTCCACACACAAATACCTGTTTCCTTCTACAGATCAGCAACAAAGTGAACTCCACCAGATTACTTCAAATTTCCATACATGGATTTATGTGGCAGACACAGTTATTGTTTCCCATCCATCGATAGAGAAAACTAGCAGGCTGGTGTCTCTCTCCCTTCTCTCTCTCTCTTCTTCTTCTTCTGCCCCTTCAACAACGTCATTATGTCCTTTATCTTCTATTGACGTAAGCACGCCACACACACACACACACACACACACACACACACACACACACACTCTCTCTCTCTCTCTATCTTAAAGGGACATTCACTGAGTCCGTAACAGTTCAAACTGGCCAAAGGAAAGTTGGGCTCTTATGTTACAGAGTGTAATTAAAGATAAAGCTCAAAAAGCTTATTCTGCTTTGTCTGTTGAGGATGCAGCTGATTATACAAAGGTAAAACAAGCTGTGTTGAAGGCTTATGAATTAGTACCTGAAGCTGACAGGCAAAAATTTAGAGACTTGAAGAAATCTGCAGATCAGGCGTACATGGAATTTGCCAGTGGAAAGAGAATGTGTTTTGAACGATGGTGCATGGCTAAAAATGTAGTTGGGGATTATGATAAATTGACAGAATTGATTTTAGTGGAAGACTTTAAAAGATGTGTCCCAGCTGAAATAACAACATCTAAATGAAAAGGCAGTGGAAACTTTACAAGAAACTGCTAGGTTGGCAGATGATTATGCTTTAACCCATAAATCCAAATGGGGACAAACTAAAACCTTTCAAAAGAGTTACAAGGACAATCCAGGTAAACTGGAGATTAAATTGGGAGGTAATCAAAAAGGGAAGGATGAAAAGAAGCCAATGCTGGAGAAACCTGCTGAGCGTACTTGTCATTACTGTAAGAAACCTGGCCATGTGATAGCTAATTGTGCCCTTTTGAAGAAAGGGAAGGAGGCCATGCCAAATGCTTGTTTTCAAATAGTTCAACCTGAAAATCAAAAAGATTTAGGGGATGCTGTTAAAGATCAGTCCTTGCCAGAGGTAAAGCCTGAAAAGTTGGATGAGGTGAGGAAGGAATTCCGTTCTTATGTATTAGACGGTTTTGTTTCACTGAATGTTGGGTCACCCCAGGTGCCAGTGAAAATCCTTGGAGATACTGGGACTTCCCAATCTCTCTTGCTGGACAGTGTTTCAAATTTTGGTGAAGAAACTGACACTGGTGAGGTAAATCTAGTGCGAGGTGTTACAGGTGACACCATGTCTGTCCCTTTGCACAAGGTGATTTTAAAGTCAAAGTTCGTAGAAGGACCTGTCGAGATAGGGATACGACCTAGTTTGCCAGTGGAAGGAGTTTCTTTGTTATTGGGGAATGACCTTGCGGATGGAGAACTTGTCCCTGTGGTACGGTTAACGACCAAACCAAGGGTTGATGAGTCTGAGAATGATGCAGATGTTTACCCATCCTGTGCCGTGACTCGAGCTAGAGCTAAAGAATTAGCCAAGGCCGATAGTCCTGTGCAGCCTGAAGTTGTTCCCTGTGACAGCCCTAAACAGGAGGAAAATTATGACGACTTGTCTGAGACTTTTCTGTCTTCACTGGAGGATCAAAATCCTTGTATTGGACCTGAATATAAAGACTTGTCTCTGTCCAGGAAAGAATTTGTAGAGGAACAGATGAAAGACCCTGAGTTTACTGAATTGAGAGAAAAAGCATTCTCAAGTGATGAGATTGAGAAAGTGCCAATTGGATATTATGTCAAAAATGGAGTGTTAATTAGGAAATGGAGACCTCCTTATGTCCCTGCTAATGAGGAATGGGAAGTTATTCATCAGGTTGTGGTTCCTAAAGTTTATAGGAATGAGATTTTAAACCTGGCCCATAGTATGTCTTCAGGTGGTCATTTTGATGTGAATAAAACTGTAAGGAAGATTTTGAAACAATTCTGTTAGCCTGGTTTGAGAAAAGATGTGATGTTTTGTCAAACTTGTCACACGTCAGATAGTAAGTAAACCAAATCAAAAGACCCCCTGTGGTTCCTTTGAAACCTATTCCTGCTTTTGGTGAACCCTTTTCAAAGGTGATTGTGGACTGTTGGCTCATTGCCAAAGTTTAAAGCTGGAAATCAATATTTATTAACCATCATGTGTGCAACTTCTAGATTTCCAGAGGCAATACCACTTAGAAACATTAAGGCCAAGACTGTGTCAAAGGCTCTTTTAATTTTTTTTACTTTGGTTGGTTTGCCAAAAGAAATCCAATCTGATCGGGGCAGTAATTTTATGTCCAATTTATTTCAGCAACTAGTCTATGAGCTGGGAGCAAAGCAGATTGTATCATCTGCATATCACCCAGAATCTCAGGGAGCTCTGGTAAGATTTCATTCTACTCTCAAAAATATGCTGAAGACTTATTGTTTTGAAAACACAAAGGATTGGGATGAAGGTGTTCATTTATTTTTGTTTGCAGTGAGAGAATCACTACAGGAGTCATTAAGATTTAGTCTGTTTGAACTTGTCTTTGAACATCGGGTCAGAGGACCTTTAGAATTGTTGAGAACAACTGGTTAATGAGGAAGCGCATTTGAGTCTGTTGGACTATGTCCAAAAATTTAAAACTCCATTGGAGAAAGTTTGCCATCTAACGAGAGAGAATTTGAAAACCAGCCAGATGAGAATGAAGGCATGTTTTGATAAACATGCTCGGCCAAGGACATTTGCAGTGGAGCAAAATGTGTTGATATTTTTCCCTAATCCAAACAACCCATTACGAACTTGTTTTACCGGACCATATATTATTGAATCCCAAGTAACTGATTCGACATATGTAATCAAAACACCTGATAGATGCAAGAAAACACAACTGTCATGTAAACATGCTTAAACCTTATTATGAGAGAAGTTCAGTTGTGGCCATGGTGGATGATGTGAATGTTGCTCCTGAGATATCTGATGTTGATATTGGGGGAAGGCCAATTTAGACCAAATATTATTCATTCAAAACTAAAACACCAAAACATCTTGGAGAACCTTGAAACAAAGTTGGATCATTTACAAGTTTTGCAAAAACAACAGATGAGACAATTAATTTTAAAATTTAAAAATCTGTTCCCAGATGTTCCAAACAGAATGTCAATAATTACCCATGATGTTGACATTGGGGATGCAAAACCAATCAAACAACACCCATATTGAATGAATGTGGAAAAGAGTAAACTTGTTGATCAGGAAATTGAATATGTGTTAGAAAATGGTATTATTAGACATTCTACTTCAAATTGGCGTTCACCCTGTGTTATTGTGCCTAAGCCTGACAGAACTGTTAGATTTTGCACAGATTACAGAAAAGTGAATGCTGTAACGAAGTCAGATGCTTACCCTATCCCTAGGGTGGATGATTGCATAGACAGAGTGGGAAAGGCTAAATTTCTTACAAAGCTTGACCTATTAAAAGGGTACTGGTGTGTTCCATTAACAGATAGAGGAAGGGAGATTTCTGCCTTTCTAACCCCTCTTGGATTGTATGAATAATGTTTTGCTATTTGGAATGAAAAATACTCCGGCAACATTTCAAAGAATGATTAATTTGGTGATTCATGGGTTAAAACATACAGATGCCTACATTGATGACTTAGTGACAGGGAATGATACATGGGAGGATCACATCTCTGCGTTAGAAAGGTTGTTTGAAAGACTTTCCAAAGCCAACCTTACCGTTAACTTGGCTAAAAGTGAATTTGACCATGCCACTGTGACGTATCTTGGTTATGTTGCAGGTCAAGGCAAGTTAGCTCCTGTTCAGGCAATATCTGAGTTCCCTGTTTCCACAGGTACAAGAACTGTTAGAAGATTTTTAGGAATGGTTGGATACTATTGCAAATTTTGTAAAAATTTTGCTGATATTGCTCTTCCCCTAACTAATCTTCTGCAGAAGGGAGTAAAGTTTGTTTGGACAGATCCTTGTCAAGAAGCATTTGAGAAACTGAAAGCCATTTTATGCTATCATCCTGTGCTCAAATCACCTGACTTTGAAAAGCCATTTTCATTTGCAGTATTAACAAATACTGATTCCCAGCTTTAGACTTTGGTAATGGACCACAGTCCACAATCACCTTCGAAAAGGGTTCACCAAAAGCAGGAATAGGTTTCAAAGGAGCCACAGGGGGTCTGATTTGGTTTACCTACCATCTGACGTGTGACAAGTTCGACAAAACATCATTGATGAAGCTGCAGGAGCTGTGTTGTTGCAGAAGGGTGACCGTGATGATATTGACCATCCTGTAGCTTACTTTTGATGTTCATTAAATTTCTTTGAAAAGAATTATTCCACCATAGAGAAAGAATTACTGTCACTTGTTTTAGCCTTGCAACATTTCAGTGTATATGTTTGCACTGTTCAGAAACCACTGTGTATACAGATCATAACCCATTGGTGTTTCTGAGCCAAGTGAAAAACAAAAACAGAAGGCTGTTAAACTGGAGTTTAATTTTGCAAGTTTGGCCTCATAATAACTCACATCGAAGGCAAAGGTAACGTGATCGCTGATTGTCTTTCTCGATGTTAAATGGGAGACATGTATCTTTACTAATCTGATATTCTGTAATTGTGATAATTATTAACATTACTAACTGTATGCGTGGTTAACTTTTTTTGAAAAAATTCTTTTTAGGTGGGAGGTCTGTAACGAACTAGGTTAGTATCGGTGAATGTCCTTTTAAGATAGAGCATAGTGTGTGTGGCATGCTGACAACAGAAGATGTAATGACGTAGAGGCAGTCAGAGTCAGTAGAAGAGAGAGAGAGAGAGAGACAGCAGCCTGCTAGTCTCTATCGATGGATGAAAAACAGTAGCTGTGCCCGTCACTACAATCCACATTTGGATTATTGGAGTAATCTGGTGGAGTCCACTTTGTCATTATCTTGTAAAGGGAAACAGGTATTTGTGTGGACGGCCACATCTCGGATGCTTTTCAGGGTGGCAGATACTTCGGAACAAAGCAGTGGAGTTCACTTTGTTGCTGACCTGTAGAAGGAAACAGGTATTTGTGTGGACGGCCACGATTCGAGTGCCTTTCGGGGTGAGGCAGATGTGGTGGAGTGGTCACTGCTGAGTAGACACTGAGGTGTCGTATGGGTTCCATCGTGGAACATTTGGATTTTGTAATCTCTATTTTCTCTCTCTACATCTAATCATCAGTCAACGGTGGTTGTTGAAGAAGCCTTTGCTCATGTTTCACCTTACGGCTTGCTGAACTGAACTTAAGAGAATTATTCCTGGACTTGGAGTTTGGGAATTTGCCACACACACTGAGTTTAGTTTTGGGGTTAATGTTTAAGATTTAACATTTTTACTTCTAACACTAACATTTTTAGTTTTATTTTCCTTATTATCGTAAGTAGTTATTAATAGTTTTTTTAACACTGATACATGACTGTGTATTTCTTTTGTTGCTGGTTCATAATAATTGGCACATACCACTATCAACAAGAAGCATCCTATTTGGTATGTGCACATAAAGTGGTACTCGCTCATAAACTAGGATGGAGGAAGCAAAGAAGAAGAGAGAATCTTGAAAACCAAGAACCACTGCATCCCTACATCTCTATCACCAGTATGAAAGGAACTTGAGAGCCTAATTGGTCTAATCAACCATCTCCGTACACGTTGCAACACTGGCTGTCGTGCTCTTGAGAATGAGTGACGAACAAGTTTCCGATTACGTACACCCCACACAGGTAGATTGACCCTGAATGCAACATGTTGTTTCTTGTCTGTGTAGCATCCCCTCAGTACTGCACTGAAGTATTAGCCCAATTTCTGGATTGGGACTTGAAGCCACATTCTGACTTGGTGGCAAGGATATCAGTCACTGAATGATTGCAGACATTGTACTAAATGTACACAGTAAATATTTTGGAGGATAACTCGTGAAGGAAGTACATTCTGCATGTACAGTTATGCCTTAAACATCACCCATTGTCACATTGCTGTTCATAGGTACATGCTGTATCCAAATTAGCAGCATCGATTCCTATAATGGTGGATGCACTTCAACCGTACTGCATCAGCTATGGAGCATTATGGGATATCCAAAGGACAGGAGGGATGCTATGAAAGTGGAATTCCTTCTTTCTAAAGTAGGAAATCAAAAGCAATAAATTTATGACAAAAAATTGCAATGGAGCAAGAACAGTACCGATAACAAAACCCCACTGGAGTCATGGCAACATAGAAGGAAACCATTTGGCTCAGCAAGTCCATTCAAGTTCTTTGCGGAACAATCCATTGTTTCATTCTCTAGCGCTTTACCTGTGGTTCTGCAATTTAGTTGCCCTTCTACCTATCTAATTCCCTTTTTAAAATCCCTGATTGATTCTATCGCTGTTATCAGACTCTTGAACTGACTTCAAGAATGTTTAAAGGAAGAAGTCTTGATGTCTTAATCTACCTCGCACTTTATTTGTCCAGAGTTCCAGATCATTATCACTTGGTGTAAAATTGGTAATTGGTTTATTATTGTCACAAACATCAAGGTGCAGTGAAAAGCTTTGTTTGTGTTCTATCCATACATATCATTCCCTACATTGTAGTACAAGGAGAAAAACAATAACAGAATGCAGAATATGGTGTTACAGTTACAGGAAGGGCAGTGCAGGCAGACAATAAACTGCAAGGGCCACGACGAGGTAGATTAGGACATCAAGTGTTCATCTTTTAGCATATGAGAGGTCAATTCAAGAGTCTGATAACAGAACAATAGAAGCTGTCCTTGAGTCTGGAGGTACGTGTTCTCAAGCTTTTGTATCTTTCGGCCAATGGTGGGTGGGGGTGGAGGAGAGAGAATGACTGGGGAGGGAGGGGTTTTTGATTATGTTGGCTGCTTTACTGAGGCAGCGAGAAGTGTAGTAGTAGACAGAGTCCACGGAGGGGAGGCTGGTTTTCATGATGGACTGAGCAGCATCCACACATCCTCAGCCCATTCATTTTAAATTTGAGGTTCCAGTCCTCTAGCAATTTTAATGGGAACAACTTCTCTCCATTTACTCTGGGAAAAGGGATAGTGTAGCAAGGCCCTTACACACCAGTCACTGAAAGTAAACATTCAGGTGCCGTAAGCAAGTAGGGAAGTAAACGGTATATTGGTCTTAATTGCAAAAAGATTTGAGTACAGGAGCAAGGATATCTTGAAAAAAGGATATCAAAAACATTCTGCAGATGCTGGAATCTGGAGCAATACTCAAAAAGTGCAGGAGGAACTCAGCAGGTTAGGCAGCATCCATGGAGGGAAAGAAACAGTCGATGTTTTGGGCTGAGACCCTTCATCAGGACTAGAAAGGAAGAGGGCAGAAGCCAGAATAAGGTGGGAGGAGCACACAGACAGGGGATAGGTGAGTTCAGGTGATAGGTGAGTCCAGGTGAGAGGGGGAAAGGTATGTGGGTGGGGAAGCAGGAGAAGATGCAATAAGCTGAGAGGTGGTACGTAGAAGAGGCAAAGGGCTGAAGGAGGAATCCAGTAGGAGAGGGCAGTGGACCATGGAATAAAGGACAAGGAGGGGAGGAGAGGAGATGGTCAGGTCACCAAGGCAGTGGAAGGGAGCCACAGGAATAAAGGAAGACAAAGGAGTGGTGGGGGGTGGGGGGTGGGGGGTGGCTAGAAAAGGAGGAAGGGGTGGTTTTACTGGAAGTTAGAGAAAATTGATGTTGAGGCCATCAGGTTGGAGACTCAAGGTGGAATATGAGGTTTTGTTCCTGTACAGGGTATTGGTGGCAGCTCCACTGCAGTTTTGGTCTCTGAGCACAACTCTTCCCACCATTGAAAGCATTACAGGAGGCACTGCCTCAAGAAGGCAACATCTATCAAAGATTCCCACCATCCAGGCCATGCCATCTTCTGGCAGCTACCATCAGGCAGGAAGTACAGAAGCCTGAAGTCCCACACCACCAGGTTCAGGAACAGCTACTTCCCTTCAACCATTAGGTTCTTGAACTGACCTGCACAACCCTAACCCTACCTCAGCAATGGAACATTATGGACCACTTGCACTGCCGTGGATTTGTCTCTGATTGTCTTTTGTTCACTTTTTTTTCCTCCCCCTTTTCACTGTCTTCATAATTTATGTATAATTTAGGTTGTGTTGTCTGTGCCTGTGACACTGCTGCAAGTTTTTTTTGTATCTCACTGTACTTGCGCACATGACAATAAATTCAACTTGACTGAGGAAACATGTTCTTGCCAGTAAGGAAGTCCAAGGAAGATTCACCAGATTGATTACTGGGATGGGAGGATTGATGCATGAGAGTAGGTTGGTTAGGTTTATTTTAAAATAATGAAAGGGAAAACCAATAAAATCATAAAATACTCAGGCAGACTGTTTACAGGATATGCCATTTAGAATGGAGATTGGGAGAAAATGCTAAAGAGATCAAGTGATATGGGGAACAAGAGGGAGCAGGGTGGAGTGATTGGTCATGATGTTGGAACAAGTCCCAAGGGCTGTCTGGCCTGCTTTGACTCAGTTTCCGTGTCTCCAAACTAATTATCTTAAACACCTTTATCAAATCCTGTTTTCTTTGCCCCAAGGATCTTCATACACCATTGTGGTGTACAAAAATAGAATTAAAGTTGGATTTGGAATAGGTTTGTTATTGTCACTTGTACTGCGATGTCTTCATTTTTAAAGAAAAAACCTTTATATTTAATCTCAACTGAATGCAAATAAATTAAAACAAAACTAAAATGTGATCTTAATGATAATGAGCAAAAACATCAATCACGCTCACAATATATGGGAAATCTCAGTCATTCACTCCCTGATTCACTGAGATGTTTTCATTTGTTGTTTTAGTAATTTGAGTCTGAATTTTTTTAATACATCAATAGTAGTCATTGTACATTCTGTCTTAATCTGAGGATGTCAAATTAAATGGCCATGTTGTTAATTTGTCACTGACCTCCCATATAGGCACTGGTGTCATGCCACCTGGGAGAGGCATTTTGCTTGCAGCTTACAGAGAATCACAGACTAATCCACAATTATTAACAGCTTTTCATTTGACACAGCTCAAACAAAATGGCAACATTTGTACTTGTGAATTCACTTATCTTTCAGAGATTAAAAATTAATCCATTAAGGTTCACTGAATTTGTCACCCCCATGTTGGTGTGTGTAGGTGGTATGGGTGTATATATGGACTGGTCAGTTGAGGACAAGGCTATTTGAAGATCAAGACCTAGCATAAACCTTATGGTCTACTGGGGAGCAGTGATCCTTGCTGGTACCTCAAGACACTGGAGCAATACCACCAATGTTGTTCTGTGAAGAGCTCCAAATTCACTGGAAGGTTAGGTGAAGCTACATCAGTGCCCCATCCCAGGACAACATCCCAAGCAATGAAGGTTGAATTACACTCGGTGACATTGAGTTGGCCATTTTGTTCATACTTCTGACATAAGACTCCTGAAACGGTCTATTCTGGAAAAGGATTCCTAGGCGGAGAAAATATTCAAGGATGTGCATCAAGCCTTTTTGAATAAAGTCATGACTGTACTGGCTCCTGGGAATCCCTGGCCCACATCCATTCAAGATGGAGAAGTGTGGTATTGTGCTATGCATCAGGAGCACACAGAAGTCCTGCTTAAGTGTATTGGTTTATTATTGTCACTTGTACCAAGGTACAGTGAAAAGCTTGTCTTGCATACCAATCATACAGGTCAATTCATTACACAGTGCAGTTACATCGGGTTAGTACAGTGCATTGATGTAGTACAGGTTAAAAACAATAACAGTACAAAGTGTCACAGCTACAGAGAAAGTGCAGTGCAATAACATGCAAGGTCACAACAAGGTAGATCATGAGGTCAGAGGCCTTCTCATTGTATATGGGAACTGTTCAATAGTCTTATCACAGTGGGGTAGAAGTGGCAGAGGGCACCACCTTCTGAACTACATGGCTCCTGCCCAGTCTGTGGAAGAGTCTGGTTCCCACATCTGCCTCATTAGCTATCTCAGAAACAAAGAGTGGGAACAAGTCACCCTCAATCCCAAGGGACTACCTCAATAGTAGTAGATGCATCTATTCTGTATGTGCACACAAATGAGCGACTAAGTAATTGATGTTCCATATTTCCTTGCAACAAAAGGAGGCTATTCAGCCCATTGAATCTATACTAGCTCATTGAACATCCCATTCTCATTTTCTCTGAAATCCATTCTCCTCACATTCCCATCAACTCTCCCCAGATTCTGCCACCTATTCACACTAGGGTGAATTGACAATCTACCAACACATCTTTGGGGATCATGGAAGGAAACTGGAGGAAACCCATGTGGTCACAAGGAGAACATGCAAACTCCACATAGACAACACTGAAGGTCAGGACTGAGCTTGTGTTGCTGGAGCTGCAAGTCAGCAGCATTCTTACCCACACCATTGTTGCCCCTTGTACACATGCATGTTGTAAATAGGATGTGTGCACATTTGTGTTTTATACTGAGTGAGTATTTTACTCTGAATGTTGACATTAAGCATTCAACAATTCCTTGACATTTTCAATATTATCTGCAGCTGTTTCGACAGCTGTGATACTACCCATGAACATATTTCTTATAATTATAATGGAAAGCTTTCATACAAGGAAATTGTACTATGGATTAATACTCATCAGAAGTAATAACAAAACAGTAAAACAAGTACAAAACATCGGGAGCCTTTTGACCAGCATTCTAAAGCAGTAGTCATTGTTACTTAGCATTTGCACTACTTCAGATTGCACTACAACTTCACCATTCTGTTGTCTTGAGTTTGTCACTATTTATTACTATCATGTACACTATTTACTGAGCTTCATGCAAGCATGGAATTTCATTGTCATATGGTACAATCAACTAATCTAGAAGTAACATTTCTTCAGTATAATTATTGGTGCCAAGTTGTTGGGCCAAATGGCCTGTTTGCTCCCCACTGTGCATTCCAGGTTTCATTTTAACAATTTGATGTGATATTAAACACTGGCTAAATTAAAATAACATTAATCAGCAGCATGAATTTAAATAGTCAGTAGTTTCATTTTCAGTTTCAGATTCATGTTTTAGTTCCAGCTTCATTTTAGTAACTGGATTTAAATTCCCCAATGTTACAGTGGGAGTTAAATCCAACATCTGTAGATCACTAAACTGGGTCTCTGGATTGCAAGCCCAGTAAATGAGACACTTCTGTTCAGCTATATGAACCGTTGATAAGCTGCAATTGACTGTTAGAACTAAAGTGAATAAAGTGCATTCCCAGTGGATTAGCTGATGGTAATTTCTACACAATGTATCACAAAGCAACAGTTCAAGACTGAGCAGCAGTTGGCACATCTAGAATGCTCCCATTACATTGCCGCTCGTCCTCCTCAACAGGAGAGGTCAGAGGGTTAGGAGCAGTTGTTGAAAGAAAGCTTGGCAAATAATGATATTTCCTCAACACTTCCTCTGGGGAGATCACCAGTTCTAAAACACTCGATACTTACCTGTGCTCCAGCTGTGTACAATGCTCATGGATTTTTATTTGAGAAGCATAAAATTTGAAACCTAAGGAAGCTGCCACCAAAGCCACTGAACTGTAGCTGCTCAAATCCATCCAACAGAACTTCAGTCTGTCTTCAAACCTTTATGGAACAAGCTGCCAGAGGCAGTGGTTGAAGCAGGCACAACATTTATAATACACTTGGACAGGTACATAGTTTAGAGATATGGACCAAACACAGGCCAATGGGACCAGCTTAGATGGACATCTTGGTCAGCATGGACCAGTTGGGCCAAAGGGCCTGTTTCTATGCTATATGACTGACAAAGGATAGAGCTTGCAGATCTTGATAGAGTTCAGAAAGTGGTTTGGGCTGTGTTTACCCTCTGCTTTGTCACTCATTGGTAGAACTTTTGCTGCTGAGCTAGGTTCCAGGTAGACATTCCCAAGTGCAGTGCTGAGGGGGCACAGCACTGCCAGTGATGTTCTGTTGGGCTGAGAATTTAAGCTAAGGTTTTGTTCATACTGACAGGTGCTGCAAAGATCCCCAGATTTTGAAACAGAAGAGTTTATGGTTTTTCAGCCAATGTGCACCCCAGACAGAAGATACTGCAGATGCTGGAATCCAGAGCAGCAGTCTATTGGAGGAACTGTGGGTGAAGCAGCATTTTTTTTTAGAGGGGGTGAAGGAATTGTCAATTTGGAATTGGTTTATTATTGTCACATGTACTAAGGTACAGTGACAATTTTGTCTTGCATGCTGTTCAGACAGATCAATTTTAGTGCATTGAGGTAGCACAAGGTAACAATTGCAGAATAAAGTACAACAGCTACAGAGAGTGCAGTGCAGGCAGACAAGGTTTGTGTTGAGACTCTGCATCAGGACTCCAAACATGTTCCACTGAAAAAAATCTTATTGCTTTTAGGAATCTTACCATGCAAAAATCATCTGCAACCTCTCCCTGCATCATGAGAGTTTCAAACATCTGAAGGGCTTTGGGATGTCCCAAAGTTGTGAATAGCACTGCAATGATAGTTTGTTCATCCTCTAGCAATTGAGCACCGATCTGTTGATGCTAAGGGTCTGAGGAAAACAAATGAAGCAAGATGGTTAAGAGCAAAATTGCATTCCATGGACATCCTTTGGGAAAGTCAAATGAAGGAGATGAGCAACAGGGACAAATTGTGTTCCCTCAGGCACTGAACTTCATGATGTTGCTGAACTAAGGAACAGCTTTGATATATGAATAAATTATTGCTCTGCAGCACATGTGACAACAGGTTTTTCTGTAAATTAGCACTGATATTGCAAATCACTTCTGCTTGGCCTACCTCAGAATGCTGACTATTATAACTGGGAAGAAATGCTGAACTAAAACAAGAAAATGCAGGCAAAGGTAATAAGTGAAAATCGGCTGTCATGTTTCTTACATTTCAACAGCTCTGAAGTACTTCATTATCTGTTGAGAGGTCCCAGAGGCAAAGTGGTTCTGTGCAGTCGGAAACCTTAGGAACCAGCCCACATTTTTGTTCTTGACTGTGACCTACATACAGGTAGCATGGCTGAATCCAGTTTTGGTTTGCACATTCTTCTGAATTACTCTGGAATTCCAAATATAATCAAGCCTCCTCTTGTTTCCCCCTCCCCCCACCTTTTTATTCTGGCTTCTGCTTGCTCTCTCTCCAGTCCTGATGAAGGATCTTGACCAGAAGCATTGACTGTTTATTTCCCTCCATAGGTGCTGCCTGACCCAAGTTCCTCCAGCATTTTTTAATGTGTCTTGTTCCATTCTTATGTTTTTAATCTTTTTATCCTGTTCAGCAGAACTGGCTCCAAGCATAAACAGTAAATAAATGTGGAGTTCCTTTGGTGTTAATAATAAATCTCCTACTGCCAGTTAAGGCTGAGCTTTAAATAAGCAATGTGCACAAAAGCAAAATAACAGAGGGACTGAACTGAAGTGGTGGGACAGAGACCATTCAGCCAAGAATATAAATCAAGGGAACTCATTAACCAAGGGACCCAAGAGTCAGTAATACAGCACAGAACAGGCCCTTCAGCCCAACTCATCCATGTTGACAGTAATAGAGAGTAATACACCGCACAAACAGGTCCTTTGCCCCAACTCATTCACCTTATAAGCTCATTAAAGGAAATAAGAGGGGGAAAAAAAATCAACTGTGACATTATTGAGAGTAGTCATAAAGGACTGAATGGTTGATTTCTGCTTCTCTGAGGTTCTTAAACACCTTATTGAGTCCTCATACTATTTGTTGATTGCAGATTCTTCACTAAAGTGTTCAAGATTTTTAAAATAGTAGGTTAATAGATCACACGGCATTTCAAAGCAGAGTAGTGAAACAATGTTCTATTTGCAGACCCTATCAAAATTTACAGAAGGTAACAGGTCACAGAGACATGGAGCATGGCACACCACACCAGTCAACCATTCGCATCAATCCAACACCAATCCCAATATTTATTCTCTCCATATTATCAAAAACTCCCTGCTAGATTTTACCACTCACCTATACTTAGGGGCAATTTACAGAGGCCAATTAACCAAACTGCACACCTTTGGACTGAGTGGAAACCCACATGGTCATGGGGAGAACATGCAGACTCCACACAGACAGAACCAGAGGTCAGGATTGAACCTGGGACTCTGGCACTGAGACAATAGCTCTACTAATTGTGCCACTGTGCCAGCCAATGTAGGGAGCACACCCATAGAGTTAGTCAGAGCAGAGAAACAGGCCCTTCAGCCCACACAAGTACTGCCAACCTTTTTGCCCACCTACACTAATCCCACTTGCATGCATTAGGACCTATCTGGATATGCATTGCCTATTTAAATGTCTTGTCAAAACACCTCTTAAAAGTAGTTATCATATCTGATTCCACCATCTCTTCTGGCAGCTGTAATATCATAGCTTACCTTGTATTGTTTATAGATGCTGACTAACCTACTGTAAATTTCCAGAAGTCTTTTAATTTTAATACATACTTTGACATCCCCCAGTGGATTTGCTCTCTTCTCCCTGCATCTGCTTATCACCATTTTACCTGCATTGACCCATCACCACCTTATGTCCATCCCACCTCCCACTACTGTTTTCCCCCCTATACTGGGCTTCCCCTTTTCCCATCTTCAGTCCTGAAGGGTCTTGACCTGAAATGTTGACCTGTTTCATCCCTTCCTCCTGACTCACAGATGCTGCCTTACCTGCTGATTTCCTCCAGATTCCAGCATCTGCAATCCTTAGTTTCTTCAGAATTTAACGCATCATTTTGGTCTTTTCTTTTGTGTCTTTTTCCAAGTTTATCTAATTACATGGACAAAGTAACAATTAAGCTTAGAGGCTTCATTTAGCAGATCCTTGAAGTTAATTAACTGCTAATGTTAAACCAGTGAAGTTGGACCATGCATTTCGAGCACAAACACCATTTATCACATTGATTAGTAAGCCACTTAAGACATACTTGAGTTTAATTACTTTTGTAATGGAGTGTTTGACTGTACCACACTGCAAGTAAAAGAACAAACTTAACTCTCTTCTTTAGCCTCTGCATATAGATTTTTGTTTTGATGAGCAAGTTTACTGGGGGCTTTTTCAACTTTTTATCCAATTAAAATAATCATGTTTCATTTTTTGCTTTCGTTTTGGCATTAGTCTTGGAATGGTTTGGTGCATCCTCCAGATACTGCTGATGCTGGATTATTGTATACATAGAACAGTATAGGAACAGGCCCTTCAACCCACAATGTTGTGCCAAACTAATCAAACTAGTAATTAAAAGCTTACTAAACTAATCCCTTCTGCCAACATATCCATATCCCTCCATTCTCTGCGTTTTCATATGCCTATTCAAGAGCCTCTTAAATGCTCTGATCACATTGGACTCCACCACCACCCCAGCAGCACATTCCAGGCACCCACCACCCTCTTAAAAACTTGCCCTGCACATCTCCTTTGAATTTACCCCCTCTCATTCATGCATTAGGCATTTCAACCCTGGGGGAAAAAAGATACCAGACGTCTACTCAAGCTATGCTTCTCAATCTGATAAACTTCTATCAGGTCTCCCCTCAGCCTCCACTGCTCCCAGAGAAAACAACCCAACTTTGTCCAACCTCTTTATAGCACATTCCTTCTAATCCTGGCAGCATTCTGGTGAACTTCTGTACCCCAAAGCCTCCACATCCTTCCTATAATGGGGCGATCAGAACTGAATGCAGTACTCCAGATGTGGCCTAACCAGAGTTCTATAAGGCTGCAACATAACTTCTTGACTCTTGTACTCAGTGCCTCCACTAATAAAGGCACCACCTGTTCAACCTGTGCAGCCACTTTCAGTGAGCTATGGACTTGGACCCCTAGATCCCTCTGCACATCAGTTAAAGGTCCTGCTATTGACTGTACTGCCCTTTTACATTTGATCTCCTGAAGTACAACACCTCTCACTGGTCTGCCATTTCTTTCCCCATAGCTGCTACTGATCTATCCCATTATATCCTTTGCCACAAGATTCTGCAGATGAAATCTGGAGCAACACAGAAAATGCTGGAGGAACTCAGGTCAGGCAAACTTCTACCTTGTCCACAAAGCCACCAATCTTTGACTCTTCTGCAAACTTACAAATCTATCCTAGTTTTTACCCAAGTATTCATACACTGATGGCATGTGGTCATTGCTGTTAAGGTCAGATTTATTGTCCCTTTCTCATTGCCTCATTTTAGAGGGCAGTTAGAACCAACGACAGTGGCATCACAGGCAAAGTAAAACAAGAATAACCTGCAGATACTGGAAATTTGAAATAACAAAATGGTTGAAATACTCAGCAGCTCAGGCACCACACTTGGAGAGAGAAGTGGTTATGGTTTAGGAGGAGCAAACGAGAAAGCAGAGTTGGTGTCCGAACAGGTGATTTCATGAAACTGGTGCACACCAGGAGACCAGACAAAGCCAATCTACTCGAACATGATTTCAGGACAGCCTTGTACACTTCTCTGCATATGTGATTACACAGAATACATAATTATTAAAACTAAGTTTTGATTACATAATAAAACACTATCCACATGGTCTAACTTTTTGTTAACAGCAAATCTAAGTTTCGGCCACAACAATAGTGGTGTGCTATATCATCAAGATTCTGTACTTTGGTGCATCCCACCTGTTGCTGAACCTTAGTGGTTCCCTGTTATATCAGCACAAGCTACATCATATTTTACTAGTTATTAACCCTGTTCCCATCCCTACAAGTGTCAGGTCCAGGACACTTGATTTCAGGCATCTTGTGGACCACTCCAATTAAGGATGGTAAATATCCTTCCTTGGTGGATATTAGTTAACCAGATGGGGCTTAAAAACATTGGTTGCATGGTCACCATTACAGATACTAGACCTTCGATTACATTACTAATGCTGGATATTCATGTCAAGTTTACCTAATTGAGGTTCCCTGATTTACACAGAACAGCACAGGAACAACCCTTCATCCCACAATATTGTGCTGAACTAATCAAGCTAATGATGCCCAATTACACTAAGTCTTTGTCTGCACACAGTCCATATCCTTCCATTCTCTGGAGTCAGTATTTGAACTCATGAATCCAGCTTTCACCATGAAATAGTTGGATCAAGTTTAATAGCTGGTGAAATTTAATACAGAAAAGTGATATATTTGGGTAGAAAGAATGAGAGAATATAGTGACCCAGTTCTGAAGGACTTGCAAAACTGGTGCACAAATCAGAAACTGGGTTATGTTGAGAGGGAGCTTAGAAAGGCAGATGGGTTCCTGCGATTCCCAAACTAAAGTACAAATACTGGAAATCTGAAATAAAACAAAATGTTGGAAACACTCAGCAGGTCAGACAGCACTTGTGGAGAGAGAAATTTAACATTTCAGGTCTGGGACCCTCATCAAAACCAAAAAAAAAGAAAAACATTAGGTTTTAGGTACAGAGGAATTTGCAGAAGGGATGGCCAGAAGGGAGAATAGTTCTGATAGGGTGAGACCAGTTGATTTAACATGGCAGTTAAGTAGCAGTTAAGATCAAGTTAAGCTTCATTGTCTGACTAATGTGTTACTAATGGTAATGCTGTGGGACTTGCCCAGCAGGCTGGAATACACACAAAAAAGGAAAAACAGAGCCAAAATGATGAAGCATGACAGGTTTTACTGACTGGTTGCATCATACTCCACTGTTATTGTTTTTACCTGTACTACATTAATGCACTCCGTACTAACTCAATGTATCTGCATTGTGTAATGAATTGACCTGTACGATCAGCATGCAAGACAAGTTTTTCACTGTACCTTTGTACAAGTGACAATAATAAACCAATACCAATTGTCTGGTAGGACAATTTGAATGCTCAGGAACAGAAGCAGCTGCAGAGAGTAGAGGACTCTGCCCAATACATCACAGGCACATTCCTCCCCACCATCAGTAGGATCTACATGAGGCACGACCTCAAGGCAACATCAAATGATTCCCACCATCCAGGCCATGCCATCTTCTGGCAGCTACCATCGAGCAGGAGGTACAGAAGCCTGAAGTCCCAAACCACCAGGTTCAAGAACAGCTACTTCCCTTCAACCATTAGGTTCTTGAACCAACCAGCACAACCCTAATCACTACCCCAGCATAGCAACACTATGACCACTTTATACAGAGAACATAACAGCACAGTACAGGCCCTTCAGCCCACAATGTTACCTCCATCCCTGCCCCTTTTGAAAAATCTAAACCCCAGAATATCCAGCAGCCATTCCTGCCCTTGTGACAGCTAAGTCTCTGTAATGGCTAGAACATTGCCGTGCCATGTACTTACCCATGTTCCAAGTTCATCACCCTTGTTCCTGATACTTCTCACGTTAAAGTGGACAATTCAACCCGTCCAACTGACTGCAGTTTTCCCTTACAACTGCCTATTCTTAAGTCTTTCTACATGCTGCATCTACTTGTACACTAAACACATGAACCTCTAACCTATCACTCTGGTTCCCATCCCCCTTCCAACCTAGGTTAAACCCTCCCCAAAAGCTCTAGCAAATCTTCCCACAAGAATATTGGTCCCCCTCCAGTTCTGGTGTAACTCATCCCTTTTGTACAGGTCTTACCTTCCCCAGAAGAGATCCCAATAATCCACAAATCTGAAACCCTGCTCCCTGCACCAATTCCTCAGCCACACACTCATCTACCAGATCAACCTATTTCTACCCTCAATGGCACAGGCAGCAATCCAGAGATTACTACCCTTGAGATCCTGCTTTTCAGCTTCCTACCCAGCTCCCTGCATTCCCTCTTCAGGACCTCATCTCTTTTCCTACCTATGTCATTAGGACCAATATGTACCACAACTTCTGTCTGGTCACCATCCCCTTCACAAGAATACTGTGGACCCAATCCAAGATGTCCCAGACCCCAGCACCCAGGAGGCAGCATAACCATCCAGAGTCTCTTTCACATCCACAATCTCCCATCTGCCCTCCTTACTATGGAATCCCCTATCACTACCACTCTCCTCTTCTCCCCCCCCCCTTCCCTTCTGCACCACACAACCAGGCTCAGTGAGAGAGACCTGGTCATTACAGCTTTCCCCTGGTAGGTCATATCCCCCAACAGTATCCAAAGTGGTATACCTGTTATTGAGGGGAACTCTGCACTACCTGCCTATTCTCAGTCCTTTCTAACAGTCACCCAGCTACCTGCCTCCTGAAAGCTTAGGAGTGACTGCATCTCTAGAACTCTTACCTATGAAGTCCTCAGTCTCCCATAGGAGCTGAGGATCATCCAGCTCCAGCTCCAGTTCCCTAACACAGTCTGTAAGGAGCTGCAGCTGGATGATCCTCATGCAGATGTAGCTATCAGGGAGACTGGAGGTCTCCCAGAACTCCCACATCTCACAAGACAAACACACCACTAACCCTGGAGCCATTCTATCTACTCTAGCCTGGCTCTAAAGGAAAAATCAAAGAAAGAAACTTACCAGAGACTAGCCTCCACCTCTTCTCACCAAAACTTCAATTCATCACTCTAATACTGGTCCACCACCAAAAATAGCTGCTTGGCCCTATCTTCTTTTTATTGGCTGCTGTTAATTAGTCAATCAACTATTGACAATTTGCAAATGTGTCTCTTTTAGACTCCCGCAAGGTGAAACTCACAACCACAAGCAGAGAGGCTCACCTCTTTTCAAAGCTCCTGCTCCAAATCCAATACAATTAACTCTGGATTTTTTTGTTGTTGTTCTAATTGTGTTCTTTCTTGTAGAAAAAAATGTGCATAATTTGTTCAATTTATTTTTTTCTTGTGAACCCTGCTTACCTGATGCTATGTGCCTGTGATGCTGCTGCAAGTAAGTTTTTCATTGCACATGTGCACACATGGACTTGTGCATCTGACAATAAACTCCACTTTGACTTTGTCTACTGACACAGTCTGAAACACTTCTTAGGCTACAACAGGAGTATTGTGTCAAATTCAGGTCACTATTTTGGGAAGGATGCTAATGTCTGGGGATGAGGAATTTCAATTACAAGGTTAGGCTGGAGAAAATGGATATTTATCTCCCAAGAAAGTTTGTGAGGAGATTGGAAAGTGGTACACCAGCTCAGTTCTATACTTTTGTCGTGTCATCAAGTTAAAACATTTTATGTACAAAGCACCATTGCCAACCGAATAGCCTCTTTGGACAATACACACTTCAAATGTTTGAGATGCTCTACCACTGGAGTCAGCCTCTCAGTGTCTAATGGCGGCACTGTTAGATCTCAGATTAGGATTAGATCTCAGTCCTTCACCACAAAATCTTTGCCTTGGCTGCACTGAGCTTCAGTGCATCTTTTGGCACGTTCTCCTGCAGCTTGGAATGTGCCAGGTGGCAGCATTCCCTTACGGACATCTTACTGCACTGTGAGACCATCAGGTTTCAAGCAGACCAAAGCGTGTCTTTCACTGAGCCCATGATCTTCCAGCAACACTCAATGTCTGTCACGGTGCGTATCTCTGGGAACAGCCCGAAGATCAGGGAGCCCTCTGTGACACAGATGCTCGGAATGAACCTCGACAAGGACCTTTACACCTTTTCCCACTTTGTGGTAAAAATCATTTATTGGAGGGAATTCTGTCAAAGAAACCTTGGCGACAGGATTCGTACACATTACAAACATGATACGCAAGTGGTAGAGGGAATGTTTAGTGTGGAGATTTTGAATTCAATTTTAAGTGAACATTGCCTGGAACAGAGAGCATGTACTATAAGGAGAGGATGGATAAACTGGGGTTGTTTCCACTGGAGTGTTGGAGGCTGAGGGGAGACCTGATAGAAGTTTATAAAATTATGAGAGGCATAGAGTAGACAGCCAATAGCTTTTTCCCGAAATGTCAAAATACTCGAGGGCGCGCATTTAAAGTGAGGGGGGATTAGTTCAAAGGAGATGTGCGGGGCAAGTTTTTTTTTACAGAGAGAGTGGTGGGTGCCTGGAGTGTGCTGCCAGGAGTGGCAATGGAGGTAAATACCATAGAGGGGTTTAAGAGGCTCTTAGATAGGCACATGAATATGCAGAGAATGGAGGGATATGGACATTATTAAGGCAGAAGGAATTAGTTCAGTTAGGCATTTAATTAGTTCGGCACAACATTGTGGGCTGAAGGGCCTGTTCCTGCACTGTGCTGTTTTTATGTTCTGTGTTCTATGTTCTAAAGTGACTATGATTTGAAAGAATTGTTGAAAAAACACACCTGATTCCTTTCAGGCAAACGTATCTGCCCAGTTTACCAGGTCCTGTCTGCTTGCCAGTCCAACCCAAAGTGAACCTATTGCTGAGGAACCACCAGTTGGGCTTGGTTATTTTCAGGTGTGACAGGAGCAGGGAAATCATGGAATCCTTGCAGCATAGAGCAAGTGCCATTTGGCCCATCGTTCATGCTAGCTTTTCGAAGAGCGTTCCATTCTACTGCTAGTTCTCCATACCCTGGACCATTAATTGGTTTCAAGTGCCTTTCCAGTTCCATTTTCAAAGCCTTGATTAGCTTTGGACTCCCGTAGCAAACTATTGAATTATATTTAAACTACTCAGGGAGTAGAAAGCCTTGTTATGGTTAGACAATAAATGTACATCACTCTGAGAATAAACGCAGCATCCTTTCCAAAGCTACAATGAAGAAATAAGCACAGTTTGAAATAGCTACCTCATCTTTGGGATCTGGAGCCAAAATATTACCGGCTATATTTACCCCAAGGACTGCAGTTGGCTGCCATGATATAAACCCTGAAGACAAAAGAGACAGCAGATGTTGGAATCTCAGAATCAGATTTATTATCACTGAAATATGATGTGAAACTTGTTTTGCAGAGGCAGTACAGTGCAAGACATAAAAATTACTATAAGTTACAAAAATAAATAAAGGAATAACGAGGTAGTGTTCATGGGTTCATGGACTGTTCAGAAATCTGATGGCAGAGGGGAAGAAACTGTTTCTGAAATGTTGAGTGTGGGTCTTCAGGCTCCTGTACCTTCTCCCCGATGGTAGTAATGAAAGGAGAGCATGTCCTGGATGGTGAGTCCCTTAGTGATGGATGCCGCCTTCTTGAGGCACCACCTCTCGAAGATGTCCTCGATGGCGGGGAGGGTTGTGTCTGTGATGGAGCTGGCAGAGTCTACAACCCTCTCTAGCCTCTTGCAATCCTGTGCATTGGAGCCTCCATACCAGGCAGTGATGCAACTAGTCAGAATGCTCTCCACTGTACATCTATAGTAATCTGGAACAACAAACAGAATGCTGGAAGAAATTAGCGGGTCAAGTACCATTCAGGGAGGTTAAAGGCGTAAGTCAGTATTTCAGGTTGAGGAGTCAGTTTTCTTTACAAAAGTATCAATGTGAGTTTGGAGTGAAACCTCAGTTGAGAGGAAATAACATTTCAGTTCATAACAGAGCAGTGCTCTTGATTAATTAAAACAACATAGAACACTACAGCACAGTACAGGCCCTTCGGCCCACAATGTTGTGCCGACATTTTATCCTGCTCTAATATCAATCTAACCCTTCTCTCCCACATAGCCCCCCCATTTCTCTAACATTCATGTGTCTATCTAAGAGTCTCTTAAATGTCCCTAATGTATCTTCCCCCACAACCTCTGCAGGCAGTGCGTTCCACACACCCACCTCTCTTTGTGTAAAGAACTTACACCTGACATCCCCCTTATATCTTAGATAGTGGTGGATAGCGCACTATCCACTAAACTCAACATTGAGTGTAAATCAACTGCTTGTGAAGTTTTGTACTGGTTAACACAAAATACAGCTCGAAGCCATACTCACCCACTGAATGGTCATGCCTCCACAAAATGCTGGAAGAACTCAGCAGGTCCGCAGCATCTATAGAGGGAAATAAACAGTCGATATTTTGGGTTGAGACCCTTCATAAGAACAAAGGAACATAAGAAATTGGAGCAGGAGGAGGCCATCTGGCCCTTCGAGCCTGCTCTGCCATTCAATAAGATCATGGCTGATCTGGTCGTGGACTCAGATCCACCTACCTGTCTTTCCCCCATAACCCTTAATTCTCCTCCTATGCAAAAATCTATCTATCTGTGTCTTACATATATTTAATGAAGTAGCCTCCACTGCTTCCCTGGACAGAGAATTCCACAGTTTCGCTACTCTCTGGGAAAAGAAGTTTCTCCTCATCTCCATCCTAATTTTTTTACCCCGAATCTTGAGGCTATGTCCCCTAGTTCTAGTCTCACCAACCAGTGGAAACAACCTTCCTGCCTCTATCTTATTTCATAATTTTATATGTTTCTATAAGATCCCCTCTCATTCTTCTGAATTCCAGACTGTATGGTCCCAGGCGACTCAATCTCTTCTCATTGGCTAACCCCATCATCTCTGGAATCAACCTGGCGAACCTCCTCTGCACCGCCTCCAAAGCCAGTATATCCTTCCTCAAGTAAGGAGAACAGAACTGCACGCAGTACTCCAGGTGCAGCCTCACCAGTACCCTGTATGGTTGCAGCATAACCTCCCCGCTCTTAAATTCAATCCCTCTAACAATGAAGGCCAACAGTCCATTTGCCTTCTTGACAAACCTGTTGCACCTGCAAACCAGCCTTTTGCGATTCATGCACCAGCACTCCCAAGTCCCTCTGCACAACAGCATGCTGCAATCTTTCATCATTTAGATACCAATCTGATCTTCTATTTTTCCCTCCAAAGTGGATGACCTCGCATTTACCAACATTGTACTCCATGTGCCAGACCCTTGCCCACTCATTTAACCTATCTCTATCTCCCTGCAGACTCTCCGCATCCTCTGCACAATTTGCTTTCCCACTCAATTTAGTGTCATCGGCAAACTTAGAAATGCTACATTTGGTCCCCTCTTCCAAATCGTTCATGTATTTCGTGAACAGTTGCAGGCCCAGCACTGACCCCTGCGGCACCCCGCTCACCACTGATTGCCAACCAGAGAAACACCCATTTATCCCAACTCCCTGCCTTCTATTTGTTAACCAAGCTTCTATCCATGCTGATATCTTACCCCCAACTCCATGCATCCTTACCTTATGCATGTCTTTTGTGCGGCACCTTACCGAATGCCTTCTGGAAATCCAAGTATACAACATCCACGTGTTCCCCTCCATCCACTGCACTCATTATATAGTCATCATTTCATCATTTCATCAGGACTGTTATTGGAATTGGAATTGGTTTATGATTGTCATTTGCACCGAGGTACAGTGAAGAACTTGTCTTGCCCACCGTTCAAACCGTTAAATTCATTACACAGTGCATTGAGGTAGTACAAGGTAAAACAATACAGAAGGCAGAATAATGTGTTACAGTTACAGAGAAAGTGCAGTGCAGGCAGACAATAAGGTGCAAGGTCACAATGAGGTAGATTGTGACTGTCAGCTGTTATTTTGAGACGCAAATTGTCGAACAGGCAGGTTGTAGCATTCAACCATTAAACTTATTTAATTTACTAAATTGACTAGCTTACTCCACAGTTCACGGATGAGACCACCTCAAAGTACTGCATCCACTTTTGGTCTCCTGATATTTGTATTAAAGGGAGTCTGGAGAAGGTTTACTGTCGGTGGATTCTTGGGATGAAGAAGTTGGACTATGAGTGAACGTTGAGCAGGTTGTACCTATACTGCTTGGAGCTGAGAAGAATTGAGAGATGATCATATCAAAACATTTAAGGTTCTGAAAGGACTGTACAGGATAGGTGCTGCTCTCCCTCGTGGGGATATCTAGAACTGAGGGGTATAGTTAAAGATTAAGAGGTTACCCATTTAAGATGTGGATGAGGAGGAATTATTTTACCTGGAGGGTGCTGAATCTTTGGAATGTTCTCCACCTCAGAGAGCTGTGGAGGCGGAGCCATTGAACTATTCAGGGTTGAGAGAGACAGACTTTTGGACTATTGGGGAGTCAAGGAACGGGCAGGAAGGTGGAGTTGAGGTTAAGCTCAGATCAGCTGTGATATTATTGAACGTAAGAGCAGGATCAAAGGCCGAATAGCCAACTCCTGCTCCTATTTCTTATATTCTTATGCACTGGTAAATGGTTCAATATGGGTTTTCTAAGTTATTTTCAGAGACTTCAAATCAAGTTACTCAACCCGTGTCTGGAATATTCTTCTTTAAAAATTATTTTTATGACAAACACATTTTCAGATTTATAATTAAAACTGCAGTAGGTTGTCACTGAAATATATTGGTGGATTCTTTAATGACAGGCAAAAATAAATGTTATTAAATTGCCTAATTGTGCTTGTTCATGGCTGATTTAACAATTGTAATTATGCAAATAAGTTTGGACAGGACTTTGAACTATAACTTTACTTGAGAGAACTAGCATAATTTGCCCTTAATTTCCTGATTATACTTAAAGTGGAAGGTCTACCCCAGTGAATTAATTACCCCAATTTGTGGTTTGAAGTCTCCATTTAGTCATCTACACAGCCATTAAAGATTAAAAGTTTGGCAATAACAATATTCATCTGCTGATGAAACATTTATATAAGTAATTAGAAATAGGAACAAGGGTTGGCCATAAGGCCTCATAAGCCTGCTCTGCTCTTCAATAAATCGCAGTGTTACGGACTCGGTGAAAGTCCCTTTAAGTTAGTTGTGTGTGTGTGTGTGTGTGTGTGTGTGTGTGTGTGTGTGTGTGTGTGTGTGTGTGTGTGTGTGTGGCGTGCTTCCGTCAACAGAAGATAAAGGATGTAATGACGTTGTTGAAGACATCAGTCGAAGAGAGAGAGAGAGAGAGAAGGGAGAGAGACACCAGCCTGCTAGTTTCTCTATCGATGGATGAGAAACAATAACTGTGTCTGCCACTGAAATCCATGTATGGAAATTGGAAGTAATCCGATGGAGTTCACTTTGTTGCTGATCTGTAGAAGGAAACAGATATTTGTGTGGACGACCACGATTCGGATGCTTTTCGGGGTGAGGAAGTCACTACCGAGTAAACACTGAAGTGTCGTTTGGGTTCCATCGTGGAACATTTGGATTTCATAATTACTCTCTATGTTCTCTACATCTACGTCTTATCTTCAGACAACGGTGGTTGTTGAAGAAGCCCTTGCTCATGTTTCACCTTATGGCTTGCGGAACTGAACTTTAAGAACCATTCCTGAACTTGGAGTTTGGGACTTTGCCACACACACATGACGAGTTTAGTTTTTGGGGTTAATGTTCAAAGTTTAACATTTTTAATTCTAACATACTAATATTTTTACTTTTATTTTTCATATTATCATAAGTAGTGATAAATAAAATAGTTTTTAACACTGAATCATGACTCAGTGTGTTTCTTTTGTTGCTGGTTCGTAACAGCAGTTAGAGTCATAGAGTCATACAGCACAGAAACAGACCCTTCAGCCCAACTGGTCCATGCCGACCAAGATGCCCATCTAAGCTAGTCCCATTTGCCCACATTTGGTCCACATCCCTCAAAACCTTTTCTATCCTTGTACCTGTCCAAGTACCTTTTAAATGTTGTTAAGGTACCTGCCTCAACCACTTCCTCTGGCAGCTCATTCCATATACTGACCACCCTCTGGGTGAAAATGTTGCCCCTCAACTTCCTACTAAATCTCTCCCCATTCACCTTAAACCTATACCCTCTAGTTCTTGATTAGAACTAGATGAGAAGTTCTAGTTCCCAACCCTGGGAAAAAGACCGTGTACATCCATGCCGATGTTTTTGCCCAGCTACATTAATCCCAATGGCCCCCATAGGTACTGTACCCTTCTATGCCTCATCAAGGCACAATCTGATCATATTAATCTGATCTTGGCCTCGACTTTCCTGCCTTCCCCTCACAAGTGTTGACCCTCCTACAGTGCAAAAACCTACCTATTTCGGTCCTGAATACATTCAATGACTTCACCACCATGGTTCCCTCTGGTAGAGAATTCCAAAGATTCATGATCTCCTGAAGGAAGAAGTTTTTAAGTCCCTCCTAATGTCATCCCACACCTCCTCCAGCTCCAATCTCCTTCTTGCCTGGTATCTTCTTATATCACTAAAATACCTATTCTTTTCTGATAATATTTCTAGGATATTTTGTTATGATGAAGGATACGTTGATATAGTTGTTGGGTGATAGTGTAAGATGAACAATTAATTATTTCATTTGCATCCCTTAAATATAAATATTGAACAAGCCGTATAAAAGCCAACCAGTCTGATATTGCTCACTTCACACTGTTATCCAAAGTCAAAATTAGTTCACTCTAGTTTAGAGGAGGAGAGTTTTCAAACACTTCCTCAGCTTTACAATTCTAAGATGTACCAGCCAGCATTGACTCGAGTACTTGTTGTCCTTTGGAGAGGAAATGACAACTTAATTCTGAGCTTCTTCAAGTGCAAATATTAAATCATAATAGATATAAACCTGATTAGTCATGATAAATCAACTATAAACAAGTTCTGATTATTATTTTACCCTTGGTGTGTATCAACTATTAATTTGAAAGTATTACCATCTGCACTGTTTCATACATATTAGATTTGAAGAAATAACATCACAGTTAATGTAACTATTAAACTAGTCAGCACTTCATCACACTTGTTGATAAATGGTACCTGGTTGATTGTATTAAGAAACAAACTTCAAACAATCCATTTTATTTAGAGAGGCAATGACATTGATTTATCTGATTTATTGTGTAAAATGAGCATTACTGTTTTGAAGATACAGTTTAGACTTGAGGAGTACACTTTCTTTGAGTTCCCATTGAAGGACATATTAGAACATAGAACATAGAACAGTACAGCACAGGAACAGGCCCTTTGGCCCATGGCATTGTGCAGAACTAATTAAACTATTAATTAAATGCCTAATTAAACTAATCCCTTCTGCCTACACAATGTCCAGATCCCTCCATTCTCTGCACATCCATCTGCCTTTCTAGGAGCCTCTCAAATGCCTCTATCATATCTGTCTCCACCACCACCCCTGGCAGAACATTCCAGGAACCCACCACTCTCTGTGTAAAAAAACTTGCCCCGCACATTTGCTTTGAACTTATCTCCTCTCACCTTAAATGCATGCCCTCTAGTATTAGACCTTTCAACCCTGGAGATAAGATACCCAGCTGTCTACTTTATCTCTGCCTCTCATAATCATACAAACATCAATCATATCTCCCCTCAGCTTCTACAGCTCCAGAGAATACAACCCCAGTTTGTCCAACCTCTCCTGATAGTATACACCCTCTAATCCAGGCAGCATCTTGGTAAACCTCTTCTGCAGCCTCTCCAAAGCCTCCACATACTTCTTGTAATGGGGTGACCAGAATTGAATGCAATACTCCAAATGCAGCCCAACTAGAGTTTTATAAAAATACAACATAACTTCCTGACTCTTGAAGGTGCCTCAACTAATGAAGGCAAGCATGGCTCATGTTTCCTTTACCATCCAATCAACCTGTAAGTTAAAATAAAATATCTTTATTGGTCACATGTACATGAAAACACACAGTGAAATGTATCTTTTGCGTCGAGTGTTCTGGGGGCAGCCTGCAAGTGTCGCCACACTTCCAGCGCCAACATATCATGCCCACAACTTCCTAACCCGTACGTCTTTGGAATGTGGGAGGAAACCGGAGCACCCGGAGGAAACCCACGCAGTCACGGGGAGAACGTACAAACACCTTACAGGCAGCAGCCGGAATTGGACCTGGGTTGCTGGTGCTGTAATAGCTTTATGCTAACCCTTACATTACTGTGCCTGCAGCCACTTTCAGCGGGCTATGGATTTGGACACCATGCTCCCTCTGTATATCAACACTGTTGAGGATCTTGCCATTAACGGTGTACTGTCTCTTCACATTAGGTCTTCCAAAACCCAACACTTCACCTCCACAGCCTCCTCTACTGCCAGATGCAGGTTGGAGGAGCAACATTTCATGTTCTGCGTTGGTAGTCTCCAACCTGATGGCATCAACATTGATTTCTCTAACCTCTGGTAATCACACCCCACCTTCCCGTTTATCCCCCTTCCCCTCCCCTTTGTTTTCCATCATTCCTGTGGCCCTCTTACCCCTTCTCTTTTCTCTCCCCTGCCTTCATGACCTGCCCACTACCTCCCTACTATTCCCCAACTCTTTCCCTTTATTCCATGGTCTACTGTCCTCTCCTTCCCTATTCCTTCTTCTTCAGCCCTTTGCCTCTTCTACCCGTCACCTCTCAGCTTCTTACATCGTTCCCTTTCATTCCCCCTTCCCCACTCACCCACCTCCCCCTCTCACCTGGACTCACCTGTCACCTGCCAGCCTGAGCTCCTCCTCCTCCCCCGACCTTCTTATTCTGGCTTCTGCCCTCTTCCTCTCCAGTCCCGATGAAGGTTCTCGACCCAAAACACCGACTGTTTATTTCCCACCATGGACGCTGCCTGACCCGCTGGGTTCCTCCAGAACTTTGTGTGTTGCTCCAGATTCCAGCATCTGCAGAATGCCTTGTGACTACTGCACTGTGTAATGAATTGACCTGTACGATCGGTATGCAAGACAAGTTTTTCACTGTACCTCAGTACAAGTGACAATAATAAACCAATACCAATACATTAGGCCGAATTAAGCTCCATCTGTCATTTCTCTGCTATATCTGCAACTGATCTAAATCCCACTGTATCCTTTGGCAATATTCTATATTATCCACAACACCACCAATCATCTGCAAATTTACTAACCCATCCATCTACGTTTTCAACCAGGCCATTGTGGTAAGATGAAACACGATGAATGATTTCCCTGTTGCAGCAGCAAAGGAACAGCTGGGTGTAACTAAAGAGTCAGAAGAAACATCTTTCTTTGGAATAGTTGTTTTTCCCAGCAGTGTGAAACAGCAGATCTTAATGTGGAACACAGCTCCCAAGCATTAATCAGGAGCAGTTAAACGGGCAGCTTTGCAAAACAATCACGGTGTACTTCAACCAAGCAAGACAATGGGGAGGGTTAAGTTGTCCCATTAGACAAGATCGAGGGCTTTGTTTGAGTTTTTCATGAAGCCAACTCAGTTGTGCATCCATGGAGCCATTCGCTGTCCAGAAGATCGGAATTTTAATCTATTTGTTTGCATTAACAATGGAATTTTCTGCTCCGATGACTGATGAGACTCTCAAAAACAATGGAAAGGTTTAGCAAAAGGTATGAAATCCTTTGTAATGCCAGGACCAAGCAAGGCACAAAGCCCTCCTCGACTGTATAGACGTGCCCCGCAGGAGAGTCCTTCGGAGCTTCTCCAAGGGTTGGTTCGTGGCCAACGCCTGACGAGTTTCAAGCCCCTTGCTGAAGTATCCTGGGGCTCCCCTTCAGCGATAGACTGAGTGGTGGACAACGCAATGTTGCTAATTATGACTGAATTGTATGCAATTTGACCTCAATTTTACCAGGGAAGTGTTAAATGATAGAGTTTGGGTTTTTGGTCTTGTTCATTTACTTTAGATTAGATTAGGTTTGTAGCTGTGTTTTAGACATCAAATTAGAGCTGTAGTTTCCTTTGTTTTTAGTTATGTTAAATGAAGTTACTTGAACTTTCTGTGAAATTGTAGTGAGTTTCATTACCGACTCTGTTGTTTGAAAGAAACCCAAAAGAACTTGAGTTCTGTTTTAATATAGTCATTTATATACATCACAAACAGCAGAGGTCCCAGTCCGATCCCTGCTGAACACTACTAGTCATGGATCTCCTGCCAGAACAAGTCCCATCGACCACTACCCTCTGTCTTCTATGGGCAAGCCAATTCTGAATCCAAATGGTCAAATCACCGTGGATCCCATGTATCTTAATCTTCTGGATGAGCCTCCCATGAGAGATCTTGTCAAACGCCTTACTAAAATCCATGTAGACAACATCCACAGCTTCATCAATTAACTTTGTCACCCTCTCGAAAAACTCAATCAAGTTAGTAAGACACGACTTGCCCTACACAAAGCCATGCTGACTGTCCCTAATTAGGCCATAGTGATCCAAATGCACATAAATCCTATCCTTAAGAATCCTCTCCGGTAGCTTCCTTACCACTGACCTGAGACTCACCAGTCTATAGTTTCCAGGATTATCCCTATTTCCCTTCTTGAATAATGGAACAACTTTAGCTACTTGAAGATCTTGGTCAAGGCTCCAGAAAACTCATCTCTTGCCTCTTTCAACAACCTGGGCTATACCCCATCAGGATCTGGGGACATCCACCTTAATGTTCTTTAAAACACCCAACACTATCTCCTTTATCTCAAAATGCCCTGGCATATTAGCACGCTCTAAACTGATCTCCCTATCTTCCACGTCCTTCTCCTCAGTAAATACTGATACAAAGTACTCATTTAGGACCTTTCCCACATTCTCTACCACCAAGCACATGTTCCCTCCTTTATCCTTGAGTGGTCCTACCCGCTCCCTAGTTATCCTCTTGTTCTTGATGAATTATAGAATGCCTTAGGATTCTCTTTAATCCTACTTGCCAAGGACTTTTCATGACTCCTCCTGGCTCTCCTAATTCACTTCTTTATAATCCTCAAGGGCTCTGTCGATCTTAGCTTCCTAAACCTTACATATGCTTCCTTTTCCTTCTTGACTAAGTTCATCACCTCTCTTGACATCCAAGGTTCCCTTATCGTGACGTCCTTGTCCTTCTTTCTTACTGGAACATATCTGTCTTGTGCTCTGTTGGTCTTTAAATACCCTCTACATGTCAGATGTGGACTTGCCCAAAAACATCTGTTCCCAATTAACTCTCCATAGTTCTTGCCTAATGCTCTTGTGAATTTCCTTGCTCCAATTTAATACTCTCCTGCAAGGTCCACAGCTCTCTTCAAACTTAAGGGGTTGTGGTCCTTAAGTTTGGTGAAGCTTCAGAGACTTTTGTTGAAGGACCATCATCCTGAAAAATGATTAAGATGAATGTTGATTCCCAGAAAGATCAGGGTTATTGGTAAAATAAAAAAGAAAGAGTATTTGCTTAATTTCTGGCTCTTGGCAGAATTCACTCATTGTAGTACAACATTAAAGCAGTGATAGTAGATTCAATAATCCTAATATCAACTGGGTAGAGTCAGTGCAAAAGATATGCAGACTGTTCCTGAGTTACAAATGGGTTCCATTTTTACGTACATCCATAAGTCAATTTTGTCCATAAGTCAGAAAATACACAAAATCAATTGACAGGTTAACCATAACTGCATAGTATTTTAATGAATGGTGTTGATAAGGGCCAAGTAACATGAACATTTATTTATTCTCATCCCCTGCCTGATAACAACAGTACAGAATCAGGATGTCCCAAGGCCAAAAGCTGGTTTCACTGGGCTTGAGGTATCAGTGGATGTTATATTGTTTAATAAAGCATCATTGCACAAGTATCAATGGAATCGATTGCTTGTCCATTTCCAAAGCAACTCTCTTCAGTGACCTCCTGCAGTGAAACTGGCAGCCTGTGTTCTGAAGAGACTGTGGGGAGGTTACATGTAAACAGGTTTTTTATCAAGACTGGTTCTTGTTTGAATTTAATAATTTAGGGCAGGCATGGTAGTGTAGCGGTTAGCTCAACACTATTACAGTGCCAGCAACCCGGGTTCAATTCCAGCCGCTGTCTGTAAGGAGTTTGTATTTTCTCCCTGTATCTGCGTGGGTTTCCTCCGGGTGCTCCGGTTTCCTCCCACATTCCAAAGACGTACGGGTTAGGAAGTTGTGGGCATGCTATGTTGGCGCTGGAAGCGTGGCGACACTTGTGGGCTGCCCCCAGAACACTCTACTCAAAAGATGCATTTCACTGTGTGTTTTGATGTATGTGTGACTAATAAAAATATCTCATAATATTATGGGATCTCGTTCCTATGTGTGGGTGTGTATAAGTCGGGCATTTGTAACATGGGAGGGCCTGTATGGAACTCCTGATTTACATTCAGGAAAACCTTTATAGTGTCACGTACCAGCAACAAAAGAATTACACCGAGTCATGGACAAGTGTTAAAATTATTTTATTAATAACTGCTTATAATAAGAAGAAAAAAATAAAAGTAAAAATGTTAGAATGTTAGAAGTAAAAATGTCAGATCTTGAACTTTAACCCCAAAATTAAACTCGAAATGTGTGTGTGGCAAATTCCCACACTCCAAGTCCAGGAATAGTTCTCAAAGTTCAGTTCAGCAAGCCATAAGGTGAAATGTGAGCAAAGGCTTCTGCAAAACCACCATTGACTGGAGAAGATGTAGAGAGAAAATAGAGAGTAATCACGAAATCCAATTGTTCCACGATGGAACCCATACGACACCTCAATCACTGATGATCTCCATTCCTTTGTTCCGAAGTATCTGCCACCCTGAAAAGGCATTCAAGATGTGGCCGTCCACACAAATACTTGTTTCCTTCTACAGGTTAACGACAAAGTGGACTCCATTGGATTATTCCAAAAATCCATAAGTGGATTGTAGTGACAGACGCAGTTACTGTTTTTCATCCATCGATACAGAGACCAGCAGGCAGGTGTCTTTCTCCCTCTCTCTCCCTCTCTCTCTCTCTGACTGACTGCTCCAAAAATGTCATGACGTCCTTATCTCCTGTTGTTGTCGTAATCACGCCCCCCCCCCACACACACACACACACACACACACACACACACACACACACACACACACACACACAACTGTACTATGTCTTAAAGGGACATTCACCAATAGTAACCTCATCCGTAACAATAGCCAGTGTATAATATGCTCAACAAGATTCTAGATTTAGTTTTAAAGATTGAAGCCGGGCAGCTGGAAGGAATATCAGTGGGAAAACTTGTTTATGGCAAATGGCATTGATGAAATAAAGGTTCTGAACTGAGGTAAGGCCAATTTTATTAGACCAAGAAATGATTCAACAAAAGCTGACTGGAACTAAATGAGTCACAGAGCAATGGGAGGCTCTTAAGGAGCTTCAAGGGATTCAGGGATAACATGGCAAATTAATGGAATCCATCCTGAGCAATTGTATTATCAGAATCAGAATCAGGTTTATTATCACTGACTCACAGTATATGTTGCGAAATTTTTGCAGCAGCAGTACAGTGCAAATGCATAAAATTACTATAAATTCCAAAATAAATGAAGAGTGCAAAACAAAAGGATAATGAGGTGGTGTTCATGGGTTCATGGACCTTTCAGAAATCTGCTGGCGGAGGGGAAGAAGCTGTTCCTGAATCACTGAGTGTGGGTCTTCAGGTTCTTATTGTTCAATTATTCTTCATTTAGAAAGGTGCAGATTAATCAAGGACTCAGCGTGGATCTGCATGAAACTTTGTTCTCACTAATTTGTTTGCATTTTATGAAATTTATGAAAAAAACAAGGAATGTTGATGAGGGCAAGGACTTTGATGTAATCCACACAGATTTTACACATGGCTTTTGACAAGGCCCAGTATGGTTTAAAAGAAACAGTTCACGGGTTCCAAGAAAAAGTGATAAATTGGATTGGAAATTAGCTCTGTGGCAGAAAGCAAAGTGTTCTCTCGTAACTGGAAGGGTGTTAACAGCAGTGTTTCACTGGGCTCAGTACTCGACCTTTGCTTCTTGTAATATATAATTAATGATTTAGACCTGACTGTTGGGGGCATAAAAAAGAAATCTTCAGATGATACAAAAATTGGCCATGTGTTTGAGAGAGAGGAAGAATGCTTTAAACTGCATCTTAGGACAATAGTCAATGTTATCCCTCTGTTTAAGAAGGGGAACAAGGACAAATGAGAAAATTGTAGGCCAGTGAGCCTTACGTCAGTGGTAGGAAAATTATTGGAGAAGTTTCTGAGGAACCGGAATTACATTTGGAAAAACATTGACATGAGGCAAAATCAGCATGACTTTGTGTGGGGGAGGTCCTGTCTCACAAATTTGATTGAGTTTTTTGAGGAGGTGATGAAGATAATTGATGAGGAGAGAGCAGTGAATGTCGTCCACGTGGACTTTAGTAAGGCATTTGACAATGTCCGTCATGACAGGCTGATCCAGACGATTAAATCACATGGATTCCATGGTGACTTGGTAGATTGGATTCAAAATTAACTTGGTCATAGAAGACAAAGTGGTGTTAGTTGGATTGGAGGTTTGTGACCAGTGGTGTTCTGCAAGGATGAGTGCTGGGACCTCCGTTGTTTGTAATATATAGAAATGACTTGGACAAAAATGCAAATGATCTGATTAGTAAGTCCACAGACGACTCAAAAATTGATGGAATCGTGGATAATGAGGAAGATTGTCAAAAGATATATTTCAGTTGTAAATCTGAGTGGAGGAATGGCAGATAAAGTTCAATCTGGACAAACATGAAGAGATGCATTTTAGGAGGTCAAATGCAAGAGGAAAGTACACAGTAAATGGCAGGACTCTCAGGATCATTGGTGTACAGAGGGATTTTGGGGTACAAGACTGTGGGCGGCATTTGGAAGACTGTGTGCGGTCTGGTCACCCCATTACGGGGAGGGTATGGAAGCTTTGGAAAGGGTACAGAAGAGGTTTCCCAGGATGTTGCCTGGATTGGAGAGTATTAGCTATAAGGAGAGGTTGGACAAACTGGATTGTTTTTGGTACAGCGTCGGAGGCTGAGGAACGACCTGATAGAAGTTTATAAAATTATGAGAGGCTTATGTAGTGGAGACAGTCCATGATGGAAATCTCAAATACTAGAGGGCATAGGTTTGAGGTGAGAGGGGGAGAAGTTTAAAGACAATTTACAAAGGCACGTTTATTTAAACACAGAGAGTTGGAGGTGCCTGGAACACACTGCCAGGAGAAATGGTGGAAGCAGATACAATAGCAATGTTTACAAGGCATTTAGACAGACACATGAACAGAAGGGAAAGGAGGGATATCGACCTTGTGCAGGCAGATGGAATTAGTTCAGATTGGCATCATGGTCAGGACAGACATGATGGGCCGAAGGGCCTATGCAGGAAGATGCTATGCGTCAAATGGAATTTAATCCAGAGGAGTGTGCGGTAATGTGTTGAAGCGGTGTAATAAGGCAAGTGGATGTGCAGTAAATGATGGGGTATTGAGCGGTATGGAGGAACAGAGGGATCTTGCTGTGTATGTTTTTAAAGGAGCAGGGCAGCTTAATGAGATGATTAAAAAAGGCATTCAGGATACTTTGTTTGATTAGCAAAGGCAGAGAAGATCACGCTAGAAGTGTGCAGAACATGGTCAGGCTCTGAAAACTTGGACCATTTATTATATTTGGGAGACACCTGTGAGTGAAGGAGGATGGATACTGGTGAAAAAAAATGGTGCCGTAAAACGGTGACTTTTTGCATGCAGCTCCCAAGGGAACCATCAAATATTCCCATCCGGAACTATTACAGCTGAAACCTGTAGCCACAAGGACTGCAGTAACATCATTTCAACCTATTTAAATGAACCAGTCTATTTATTTATTTTTGTACTTTGTAGTAATTTTATGCCTTTGCACTGTACTGCTGCCGCAATTTCACATTTCACGAACAAATTTCATGTCATCTAAGGCAATGATAATAAACCTGATTCTGATGAAATTTATCCTTGCCTTCAATGAATCAACGTGGCCTTGGGCCAACCAGAAAAAGGAGCCTGAAGATAAAGACTTCAAACATGACACAAATGTCATGATCTATCGGCAGTAGTGGACTCCCCCTCCTGTCCGCATATAAGATTTGGATTACGTAGAGCAGGCAACATAAAGTACTGGAGATACCACCAATGTGTTCACCATAAAACCCTCCAAATCCATTGGAAGGATAAGCGAACCAATCCCAGGCCAACATCCCCAGCATCAAGGCCCTAATTACACTCTGATGAAAAACACAATGATGCTGGAGGAACTCAGTAGGCCAGGCAGCATCCGTGGAGAAAAGCAGGCGGTCAACGTTTCAGGTCAGGACCCTTCTTCAGGACATCTATATTCCAGCATCTGCAGTCCTTTGTTTCTCCTGACTACACTTTACCAGCTCCGAGGGGCAGGCCATGAAGTCTACATGCCTGACATCAGATTCCTGAAAAAGCCACTCGATTCTGAGCTCAGTCGCGAGAAGGGAGTACCAAGGTGGACATAGGAAAAGGTTATAAGTTTTCAAAGACACCTTGAAAAATATACAACATCCCCACTGGCTCCTGGGATTCTCTAACTGGTCAAAGTGCAGGTGGTACATTTAGGATGATACTGAGAACCTCAGGTCTCCACATCAGGAGCACAAGGGAACAGAAGGAGTGCACAGCCTCACAAACTAACCATCCCCTGATATGTCAAGGACCTCCTGCCAAACCTGGAACAGACTCTGCAGGTCCCACACTCCAGAACTCACAAAACTACAGTGGAACTCACAAACTTCTTGCTCAGAGTTGACAGGATCATCATATTAGAACATATTAGAACTGCAGAGGAACTGTAATAAAATTCTTGGCAACACTGTTACATATTCTGTTTGTGTTTTTAATTAATTCTATTCAATTCTATATCAACCTATTTTCCTGCATGACTTACTTTTTGATAAAGAGATTAAAGGTGATGATGCATTTAACAGCCAAGATGATGCAAAGTCCTGAGAACACGTGAACCTCGGAGTATTAACTTCTGAAGCAGAACCACATTAGATTGTGAGCTAAGTGAAAGATTGAGTGACAGTAACATGAGTCAGTAATTTCCAAAGTTAGTTCCCTGCAGAAGGCAAATAAACATGGTTACATCAGTCCTGGATTGCACTCAGCCCTGTCCTGCATGTTGCTAACTTTCGGGATTAATTTGGGCCTTCCAGGAATTGCCAACTCATCTCCAAATCCCTGAACTCTTGCAACAGCTAGTTAAAAAAAACAATTGCATATTTAATATATTTATGAGTTAAAGACATCAATTGTATGCTTTGTTCCTAGTTCCATTATACGATGAGATGGACGCTGACCTCACAATCTATCTTGTTGTGACCATGCACCTTATTGTCTATCTGCATTGCACTTTCTCTGTAGCTGTGACACTTTATTCTGTACTGTTATTGTTTTTGCCTGTACTACCTTGATGCACTCTGTACTAACTCAATGTAACTGCACTGTCTAATGAATTGACCTGTACGATCGGTATGCAAGACAAGTTTTTCACTGTACTTAGGTACAAGTGACAATAATAAACCAATACCAATACCAATACCAACAATTTGTCCCGGTCCAGCCATGTGGACGTTCTGGCCAAGAAGGTACACCAGCGCCTCCACTTCCTCAGAAGGAGAAGGAAATTCAGCATGTCAATTATTACAGATGCACCATAGAAAGCATCTTATTTGGATGCATCACAGCTTGGTATGGCAACTGCTCTGCCCAGGACCACAAGAAATTGCAGAGGGTTGAGAACGCAGCCCAATCCATCACACAAACCAGCCTCCCCTCCATTGACTCTGTCTACACTTCCCGCTGCCTTGGGAAAGCAGCCAATATAAACAAGGATCCCTCCTATCCCAGACATTCTCTCTTCTCCCCCCTCCCATCGAGCAGAAGATACAAAAACCTGAAAGCAGGTACCACCAGGCTCAAGGACAGCTTCTATCCCACTGTTATCAGATCAAGAGTTCTTGAACAGATTTCTTATACACTAAAAGATGAACTCTTGATCTCTAAATCTACCGTGCCATGGCCCTTGCACTTTGTCTACCTGCACTGCACTTACTCTGTAACCGTAACACGATTCAACCATCAACCATTCATTTGTTAAGCCAACCTGCACAACCCAAATCACTATAGCAAGACAATGACCACTTTGATCACTTTGCACTCTAATGGACTCTTTGTTTTTCTTTGTTCTAATTATATTGTTCTTGTAAAAATTGTGCATAATTTATATTTTGTTGTGAATGTTGCTTATCTGATGCTATGTGCCTGTGATGCTGCTGCAAGTAAGTTTTTCATTGCACCTGTGCATACGTGTACTTGTCCATATGACGATAAAGTCAACTTTAACATTGACTATATCCTGCATTCTGTTTTTCCTCTTTACTACCTCAATGAACTATGTATGGAATGATCTGTCTGGATGGCACACAAACAAAAGCTTTCCACTCTATCTCAGTAGATGAGACAATAATAAAGCAATTCCAATTCCAATTCCAAAAACGGGCGAGCATGTATTGCACATCCCTAACCTTCCTCGAGAAGGTGGTGGTGTATCACCTGCTTGAACTACTGCAGTCCCTTGGTGAAAATGCTCCTGCCGTGTTGGTCCAGGAGTTTAGAAACAGGCTCCACTTCTGCGTGTTTTCATGCATGAATCGCAGGTGATTTTATGCAAGGTGAGTCACAACTATGGTGGCATTGTTGCTCTGATCACTGAAGTTCCCTCCCCACTGCAGCCCCAGAACATCTGGATTAAAATCCGAAAAAACATGGAGGGGGAGGGACACAGTGATCTTCTCTGTGTCTGAACAGCCCCTCGCCACAGTCTGTAACCAACGAGTCCTGTACGCAAAGTGGACCTCATCACCCCAATACTGTTAGTGTTTCCTGTTGCAAATCTCATTGCATCAGAACTCACGCACTGCGCACTTCCTTCCTGAGCTTTCCAGTTCAACCTTAAACCTTTGCTGAAGTTCAGAATTCAATCAGTAGCACATTGCGCTGAGACCAGCAATGAATTGTCGTTCAAACATTTCTTGTACACAGCATCTGGCAGCCTCAGTTTTCAATGTCCAGGATAATTGAAACGGACTCATAATGCGGTGGTGCCAGAGATCTGGAGTAACAGTCTAGAGATATGAGTTCAAATCCCACCATAGCAGCTGTGGAATTTAAATTTGGTTAGCAATCTGAAATTACATTTAGAAAAACAGCTGTCTATTAGTAATGACCAATAAACTAATAGATTTCATAAGAACCAATGTGGTTTATTGATGTTCTGCAGGGTCTGGTCTATATGTGATTCCAAATAGCGCTGATTCGCAAATATCCTCTGAAATTACCTAACAAGAGGAATTAGTGATGGATGATAAATACTAGCCTTGCCAATGAAACTCAGATCCTGAAAACAAATTAAAAAGGGCATTTTTCCCCGATTTTTCTTATGGTCTAGAATGACATTTTGGCCCATTGAGTCCATGCCGTCTCTCAGACTAATCCCATTCCTCAGTAATTTTCCCTATTCTCCCTCACACTCCCATCCTCTCCCCCCAGATTCTATGACTCACCGACAACCTGGGTGACAATTTATAATGACCAATTGACCTGTCAACCCACGTCTTTGGGATGCGGGAGGAATCTGGAGCACCCCGAGGGAAACCCGCACAGTCACAAGGAGAACGTGCAAACCCCACACAGACGGTGCTGGGGAGAATGATTGAACCCAGGTTGCTGCATCTGTGAGACAACACTTTGACCAGTATTGGCACTATCTATATACGTCACATCAGAATGGATGGATGTGGTCCCTGTTCTCATGATCATCCTCTTCCTTGTGTGTGGGATGGCACCTTCCCGGCGCTTTGACTCATCTCCGTCTCAGTGTTTCATGCAGTTGTTCTGTGGCTGTGCCGGCAAAAGTACGGTCAAGGTCTGCTGTCTTTCCTGGGGATCAGCACACCAATGACGCGCCAGTTTTTAGCTCTGCAAGAAGCTCTTGGCAGGAACCTGTTTTGGCACAAGATTCTGAGTGCAAGCCACCATGTATAATTTATGTTTAATTTATGTTTTCCTTGTGAATGTTGTGTCTCTAATGCGATGTGCCTGTGATGCTGTTGCAAGTAAGTTTTTCATTGGACCTGTGCACACATGGACTTGTGCGTGTGACAAACGTCACGTTGACGTTGACTTTGATAATGTCAAAAATCAACAGGAAACGTTTCAAGGAAATTCTCTTTTAGTGGACATTTGAAAGATCATTGGAAAAAGAGGAACACTGTTTAAACAGTAACACATGCAAAGTGCTGGAGGAACTCAGCAGGTCAGGCAGCACCCATGGAGGGAAATGAACAGTCGACTTTTCGGGTTGAGACCCTTCATCAGGACTGGAAAGGAAGAGGGCAGAAGCCAGAATAAGAAGGTGGGGGGAGGGGAAGGAGTACACACAGGCAAGGGATAGGTGAGTTCAGGTGAGGGGGGAAGGTAGACAGGTCGGGGAGGGGGAGATGTAAAAAGCTGAGATGTGAGATGTGGAAGAGGCAAAGGGCTGAAGAAGAAGGAATCCGGTAGGAGAGGGCAGTAGATCATGGACTCACCTCTCACCTGCCAGCCTGTGCTCCTCCCCCTCCCCCGACCAGTCCTGATGAAGGGTCTCAACCCAAAACGTCAACTGTTTATTTCCCTCCACAGATGCTGCCTGACCTGCTGAGTTCCTCCAGCATTTTGTATGTGTTTCTCCGGATACAAACATCTGCAGAATCTCTTGTATCTGCTTTTTAAACAGTGTTTATGAAGCATTTGGACAGGTACATGGATCGGAAAGGGATATGCACCAACTGCAGGAATTAGCATGTGTAGGCATCACATTCGACGTGGATGAGCTAGGCCAAAGGCCTTTTTCCATGCTCTATGACTCTATCTTCAGATTCTGAAAATAGTAATGAAAAGGACAGGTTTATAATGCCAAAAAAAATCAAATGGGGACACTTGAAGGAAAGTCAAATAGATTTTTGCCCAATTTTTTCCATTATTTTTTTTTAATTGGAGCAAAAATAGAAAATGCTGGAAACACTCGGCAGGTCAGGCATGATCTGTGGTGAGGGGATCAGAGTTCACCATCAGGTCAATGATCCTTCCATTAAGTTTGATGAAAGGTCACCGAATCGAAATACTAAATCTGTTTCTCCACGGTTGCTGCTTGATCTGTTGATTATTGCCAGCACTTTCAGTTTTTATTTCAGATTTCCAGCATCTGTGGGTTTTGGATTTCCCATTTTCACAGGAGACCCAGCTGGCCACTAATGCATTTCACAGCACTTGCTTCATGCACTAAGGAAGGATGGAATCCAATTTCCAGGCCAACGTTCAGGATTTGGACTCAATGATGATGAAGGAACGATAAGGTATTTCCAAGTCAGGCTGATTTTAGAGCTGCCTTTGTTCTTCTTAGATTTAGTTATTCAACATGCAAATAGGCCCTTTGGCCCAACTCGTTCATGCAAACCAGAATGCCTATTAAAGCCAAACCCATTTGCCTGTGTTTGGCCAATACATCCCTAAGTCTTTGCTATCCATCTACCTGTCAAATGTTTTGTAAACGTCGTAATTGTACCCACCTCCACCACTTCTTCTGGCAGCTCATTCCATATACCCATCACACTCTGCATGAAAAACGTGTCCCTCAGAGGTTGTGGGGGCAGATACATTAGGGACATTTAAGAGACTCTTAGATGAACACATGAATGATAGAGAAATGGGGAGCTATGTGGGAGGGAAGGGTTAGATAGATCTTAGAGCAGGATAAAATGTCAGCACAACATTGTGGGCCGAAGGGCCTGTACTGTGCTGTAATGTTCTATGTTCTATGTTCTATTCCCTTTAAGTCTTTCCCCTCTCACGTTAAACCTCTGCCTTCTAGCTTTAGATTTCCCTACCCTGGGAAGAAGACTGCGACTACATACCTCATCCATGCCCCTCATGAGATCGGTACGGACGGCAGGCAAAGCAAGTTTTTCACTGTACCTCGGTAATGAGACAATAATAAACCAATTTACCCCTCAGCTTCCATCCCTCCAGAGCAAACAGCCTCAGCCTATCCAGTCTCTCCTCATAACTCATGTCCTCCAGTCCCAGCAACACCCTTGTGGATCTTTTCTGCACCCTCTCTAGCTTAATCACATCCTTCCTACAGCAGGGTGACCAGAAATGCACACAATACTCCCAAGTGCTGTCTAATCAATGATTAGTGTAACTCTAACGATGCCCCAATTCCTATACTCAAAGCCTCAACTGATAAAGGAAAGTATATCATATGCCTTCTTCACTAATCAGTCTACCTGTGTCATCACTCTCAGGGAACTATGTACTTGTACCCCAAGGTCTTGCTCTTCAATAACACTCCACATGGCCCTGCCATTCCTTTGTATGTTCTGGCCTGGTTTAACTTCCCAAAATGCATTAATTCGTACTTGACTGAGTTAATTTCCATCTTGGTGGTAGAAGTCATGAGTTTGAGAGATTCTAATGGAGCTATATCAAATGTCCCTTTAAGATTCCCCACCTCTGTTTTGACTCACCGAAGCCCTTGTTCCCATGCTCCCTTCCCCCTCACTGAGACCCCGTTTCCCAAACTCTCTTCAAACTGACTGAGGTTCTGTCACCTACACTCTCTTTAAACTTCCTGAGTTCGTTGCAAGATTTATTACACTGCTGTGTAACATTTAAAAAAAAGTGAATTAAAAAATGTATTGGATGGGACAGTACAAAACACCCAACAATCTGGAAAATCTGCGAATGCAGCACCACCAAATTCCTGAGTGTTCTGGATTATTGGAGTTTAATGTCAATTTAGATGCGAGAAGTCAGGGCTTCTAGAGTGGCAATGAAGCTGGAACTCAGCGACTCAGGAGCAAGAGTGTTACCAACCAAGCAACAGATTATCACAGCAGTGAACTGCTTTGTAATTAATCAACGATCCAATTTGAATCCACCCCACTGTGCTCAACTCTCACTGAAAGATTCAGCAACCTTCAGGAAACATTCATATTTCATTGACTCAAAAGCAATGATAAAGTACGAATAAAAACGATCGAATAAACTAAATGGAGTGCACTGTCTTTGCAGGAAAGGATTTCCCCTGTTGACATTTTGCAAAAGCCTCAGAACAAGAAAGAATGTAACTCGATTATTGACCGACATGAACGTAATCAACAGGAGGAAAGACATCTGGATGGTACCATAGCAGGTAAAGGCAGCCTGAAAAGCACACATGGCTGGATTGGAAGGAACCCAGTGAATGGCAGGTTCTGACTATAAAGTCATTCTTCACAGTTTCAGATGGGAATAGATTAAAAATGCAAAATGTAGAGGTGTTAAATGCTGAACTAGCACAAGGAATGCACTGTTGTAATGAACTGATCTGTATGGGCAGCATGCAAGACAAGTTTTTTACTGTAACTCGGCACATGTGACAATAATAAACCGTTTTATCAATTTACAACACTGGGTCTCTAAGGCTCTTATTACTGGAAAAAGAGGAACATCTTCAGACTCTAAAAATATTAATGAAAAACACAGGTATATAATGCCAAAAAACAGGAGGAGATATTTGAAGGAAATTCAATTATGCATAGCAATTTCAAATATTTTCTAATTTGAGTGCTACTTTTATAAGGCAGATGGATTTGATGACAGTGAGCATACAGATATCAAAGGAAAACAGATGGTATTTTTGAAGCACTTCACTACATAGAGTTAAATTAATCTGTTCAAATAAACTGTGCTGACCAACCCTTTGAAAATGACATGAAAAACTCCACATACATACTGCTGATGAATTTAAACAGCACTTCATTAATTAGGTCTCAGAGCTTTGCACCAGATCTCATTGTAGCTGGAGTGACTTTGGATGGAATCCATAAGATCCATATGCTTGGCAGTCACTAGTAACAGTGTTGGTGATGCCACTGTGAAGAACCGGCTGTGTCTTGCTGTGTCAATGTCATATACATGTCATTTTAGTACAATAATAGGCACATATTAATGTATCCAGTAAATTCCAGTTAAAAGGCTTAGATTGATATTGACTAATGCAACAAAAATGACTGAAAACATGGGTGTCACTTGCCTTTGTTAAGGAAGCATACAGGACTGTGGCATGAACTACAGAGCAAGGAAGTCATGCCAACTGAATATAGAAGCTGGGACATTACGTTGCAGTTGTACAAGACGCCATTGAGGCTGGACTTAGAGTCATAGAGTCATGCAGTTCACAAGCAGGCCCTTTGGCCTAACTGGTCCATGCCGACCAAGATTCTCATCAAAGCTTGTCCCATCTGCCCATGCTTGGCCCACATCCCACGAAGCTTTTCCTATTCGTGCACCTTCCAAGTACCTTTTAAATGTTGTTAATGTGCCTGGCTTAACCATTTCCTCTGCCAGCTCATTCCATGTACGGATCACGCTCTGGGTGAAAAAGTTGCCTCTCGGGTTCCTATTAAATCTCTCCCCTCTCACCTTAAACCTAAGCCCTACATATTTTGATTCTCCAAATCTGGGAAAAAGACTGTGCATGTTCACCCTGTCTATGCCCCTCATGATTTCATACACCTCTATAAGATCATCCCTCATTCTCTTACGCACCAAGGAAAATCATCCCATAACTCAATCCCTTAATCCCGGCAACATCCTTATAAATCTCCTTTGTACTCTATAGACATCTTTCCTATAGTGGGGTAACCAAAATTGAACACAATACTCCAATAAGGGGATGATCACCTTTCTGGGATTGTACTACAGGCCCACTAATAGTCAATGGGAATTAGAGAGAGAGATTACAGGAAGTTTCAAGGATAATAGAGCTATCATAGTAGGGGATTTTAACTTTCTAATACAGACTGGGACTGCCAGAGTCCTAAGGGCTTTGAAGGGGTGGAATTCATTATGTGTGTTCAGGAAAGTTTCCTACACAGACGAAACATTTTTACACAGACACATGGAGTGAGCTGCCAGAGCAAGTGGTTGACATAGGTACAGTAACAACTTTTACAAGACAGTTGGACAGGCTAAGGAGGATATGGGCCAAGCGGGACTAGTTTGGATGGGCATCTTGGTCGGCATGGACTAGTTGGGCTGAAGGGCCTGTTTCCATGCTGTACAACTCAATGACTCTATGCCAGGATTGTACAAAACACTAGTTAGGCCACAATTAGAGCGCAAAGTGCAGTTCCAGCCACCACACTAAAGGATGGTTGTAGTAGTTGCATTAGCACCAGAGATAGTACAGAGAAGACTACCAAAGGTATGGCTAGGGCTGTAGAATTATAATTTTGAGGAGAGACTGTCTAGGCTGAAATTGTTTTCTTTGAACTGGACAGAATATATCAAAGTTTGCCAATGACACGAAAATAGGTGGAAGGAAAGGCCGTGATGAGGATATTGTGACTGCAATGGGATAGAGATAGATTTAATAAACAAGTGAAGACATGACAAAAGCAGTTTGTTGTGGAGGTCATGCATCTCTGTAAGAAGAGGCAAAAGGCAGATTATTATCTAAACGGAGAGAGACCGAGTGAGTGGAGTGCAGAGAGATTGAGGCGTTCTTGTGCAGCAAATAGTCAACATTGGGTTTTATTGCGAATCTTGTTATCATTGTACAGGGTGTTGGTGAGGCCAGACCTGGAGTACTGCACACAGCTTTGGTCCCCTTACCGAAGAAAGGATCTGGCAGCACTGGAAGCCGTCCAAAGGAGATTCATCAGTCTAATTCCCAGGACAAGAGGACTGTCCTATAAAGAGGGGCTGAACAGGTTGGGTATGTATTCACAGAATCATAGAGTCAAAGACCTATACAGCATGGAAACAAGTCCTTCAGCCCAAATCATCCATGCCAACCAAGTTGCTAGCCTGAGCTAGTCCCATTTGCCTGCATTTGGCCCATTTCTCTCTAAACCTTTCCTATCCATGTACCCATCCAAATGTTTTTTAAACATTGTAATTGTACCTATGTTTACTCTGGCAGCTTGTTCCTCTGGCAGCTCGTTCCTCTGGCAGCTCGTTCCATATACCCACAACCTTCTGGGTGAAAACATTGCTTCTCAGGTCCCTTTTAAATATTTCCCCTTTCACCTTAAACCTATGCCCTCTCGGCGTAGACTCTGCTACCTTTGGGAAAATACAGGTGCTTGAGGGCACATACCACTAGACTTAAGGACAGCTTCTACCCCACTCTGATGAGACTATTGAACGGTTCCTTTATACAATGATATGGACTATGACCTCACGATCTACCTTGTTGTGACCTTGCACCTTATTGCACTGCACTTTCGCTGTAGCTGTGACACTTTGTACTGTTACTGTTTTCACCTGTACTACATCAATGCACTCTGCACTAACTCAATGTAACTGCACTGTGTAATGAATTGACCTGTACGATCAGTTTGTAAGACAAGCTTTTCACTGTACCTCGGTACAAGTGACAATAATAACCCAATACCAATACCAAAAGACTGTGAGCACTCACCTTATCTAGTTCCCTCAAGATTTTATATACCTCTATAAAGTTACTCCTCAGCCTCCTACACTCCAGGGAAAAAATACCCCAGCCTATCCAGTCTCTCCTTACAACTCAAGCTCTCCAGTCCCAGTAACATCCTTGTGAATCTTTTCTGCATCCTTTCCAGCTTAATGACATCCTTCCTATAGCTGGTGATCAGAGCTACACACAGTATTCCAAGTGTGGTCTCACATGATGTCCCAACTCTTATACTCAGTGCTCTGACTGATGAAGGCAAGCATGGTAAAAACCTTCTGCACCACCCTGTCTATCTATGTCATGACTTTCAGGGAACTATGTATTTGTATCCCAAGTTCTCTCTGTTCTATGACCCTCGCTAGGGCCCTTCCATTCATTGTGTAAGTCCTGCCCTAGTTTAACTTTCTTTGGAGTTGGAGTTTAGAAGTATCTGGATATAGGCTTGAAGAGCCATAACCTATAGGGCAGTGGACAAAGCTGAGAAATGGGATTCATATAAAGTCCATTTTTGGTTGATATAGACACAATGGGCCAAATGGCCTCCCTTTGTGCTGTATATCTCTATGATTTAAGTGCAGAAGGGGCTAGCAGTAGATATTGTATTTTAGGAGTGGCTTACGTGCCAGGAATATTAGTTTAAAGGTAATTTCAATATTGCAGTCCAAGTCCATAGATCTCTCAAAGTTGCTACGCAAGTTGATAGAGTGGTTAAGAAGGCGTATAGTATGTTGGCCTTCATTAGTCAGGGAGTAGAGTTCAAGAGCCGCAAAGTAATGTTGCAGCTTTAAAAAACTCTGGTTAGACCACACTTTGTTCAGTTCTGGTCACCTCATTATAGAAAGGATGTGGAAGCTTTAGAGAGAGTGCAGAGGAGATTTACCAGGATGCTGCCAAGATTAGAGAACATATCCCATGAGGAAAGGTTGAGTGAACTAGGGCTTTTCTCTTTGGAGCGACGCAGGATAAGAGGCGACTTGATAGAGGTGTATAAGATTATGAGAGGGATAGATAGGGTGGACAGCCAACACCTTTTTCCCAGGGTGGCAATGGCCAATAGCAGAGGATGTCTGTTTAAGGTGAGTGGAGGAAAGTTTAGAAGAGATGTCAGAAGTAGGTTTTTTACACAGAAAGTGGGACATTTCCTTGTAGGACATGTTCTCTAATCTTGGCAGCATCCTGTTTTTCACACAGAAGGTGGTGGGTGCCTGGAACACACTGCCGGGGGTGGTGGTAGAGGCTGATACAATAGGGGCATTTAAAAGACTCTTAGATAGACACATGGATGTAAGAAAAATGGAGGGTTATGGGCTGTGCAGGAGGGCAGGGTTAGATTGATTGTGGAGTTGGTTTATATAGGTCAGCATAACATCGTGGGCCAAAGGGCCCGTACTGTGCTGTACCATTCTATGTTCTACGTTCTGATATTTCCAGACTTCGTATTACATTGAAGGAGGCCATTCATCCATCAAGTATATGTCAGCTCACATAGCAATCTCATTTCTCCTCACATTCCTATCAAGCTACACTGGGGGCAATTTACCATGTCCAATTAACCTACCAAGCCACACATATTTGGGGTGTGGGAGGAAACTGGAGCAGTTGGAGGAAACCCACACGGTCACAGGGAGAGCGTCCAAGCTCCACACAGACAGCACCCGAGGGCAGGATTGAACCGGGGTCACTGGAGCTGTGAGAAAGTGGCACTACTAGCTGCACCAATGGAGAAGCGAAGCACATTAAAAATGCTCATAATTCAGCTACTCTAACAAGGAAGAGAGTTCTGCTTGAGCTCTGGGGCTGATGTGGAGTAAGTATGTGACCGAGAGTGTATTTAGAGTCAAGGATTCATAGAGTACCACAGCACAGAAACAGGCCATTTGGCCCATCATCCATGCTGACCCAATCTTCTGCCTAGTCCAATCTACCTACACCCAGATCATATCCCTCCAAACCCCTCCCATCCATGTACCTACCCAAACTTCTCTTAAATGTTATAATTGAACCCACATCCACCACTTCCACTGGCAGCTCATTCCACACTCGCACCACCCTCTGAGTGAAGAAGTTCCCCCTCAGATTCCCCTTAAATATTTCACCTTTCACCCTAAATCTATGTCCTCTAGTTCTAGTCTCACCCAGCCTTAGGGGAAAAAGCCTGCATGCATTCACCCTCTCTATACCCTTCATAATTTTGTGTACCTCTATAAGATCTCCCCTCATTCTCCTGTGCTCCAGGGAATAAAGTCCTAACCTATTCGACTTTTCCCTATAACTCAGGCCCTCAAGTCCTGGCAACATCCGTGTAAATTTTCTCTACACTCTTTCAAGCTTATTGATATAGAACATAGAACATAGAACAATTACAGCACAATTCAGGCCCTTCAGCCCACAAAGCTGTGCCAAACATGTCCCTACCCTAGAAATGACCAGGCTTACCCATAGCCCTCTATTTTACTCAGCTCCATGTACCTATCTAACAGTCTATTTAAAAGACCCTATCGTATCCGCCTCCACCACCATTGCCGGCAGCCCATTCCACGCACTCACCACTCTCTGAGTAAAAAACTTACCCCTGACATCTCCTCTATATCTAATCCCCAGCACCTTAAACCTATGTCCTCTTGTGGCCACCAATTCAGCCCTGGGGAAAAGCCTCTGACTATCTACCCGATCAATACCTCTCATCATCTTATACACCTCAATCAGGTCCCCCCTCCTCCTCTGTCTCTCCAAGGAGAAAAGGCCGAGTTCCCTCAACCTGCTTTCATAAGGCATGCTCCGCATCCCAGGCAGCATCCTTGTAAATCTCCTCTGCACCCTCTCTATGGCTTCCACATCTTTCCTGTGGTGAGGCGACCAGAAGTGAGAACAATACTCCAAGTGTGGTCTGACCAGGGACCTATATAGCTGCAACAATACCTCACGGCTCCTAAATTCAATTCCCCGATTGATGAAGGATCTTTTCTGTAGTGTCCTGTGTTTAGGGAACAATTGTAAAGTAGTCAGGGTTCACTGTAAAGACAGAAAGGAAAATGAAAAGTCAAGAGTGCTGGACTCTCCAGAAGCAAATTATAGAAGAATTTAAAGAAAACATTGTTCAGATTAATTGAGAAGGATGATTGGAAAGGAGATGGACAGGGAAATGGTTATTGAAATCCTGGGTTCCTTGGATGACTAGTAAGGGTAAGGTAGCATAAGCGAAGATAGTACAACAAGGGGTTATGTGATACAGAGGATGTGACCAAGTTCCATCCCGCATATTGAGATGTCGTACAAACTCAACACATAAATATTGAGCTGGATTGTGTTTGACCCACCTCTGTGCCTCACAATTGCCCCCTGCATTAACCTTGAGCTCTTACTGACCATGCATGGACAAGCAGCTCTGGAGATCCTGTTGCAATTCTGTCTTGTCCATTCTGCAAGGTGGACCAACCCGTGGTCAGTGACTAGGCTGCAATTGGTGGAGAGTAAGGCCCCGCCCACAGACTGCTCTGATGGTCTTCTGACAGGTCCTGCTGTCAAAGGCCTTTCCACTATTTCCAACTAAGAAAATACAAGATTTCTTGATGAGTCACATGTACATCGAAACACACAGTGAAATGCATCTTTTGCATGGAGTGTTCTGGGGGCAGCCCTCAAGTGTCGCCAAGCTTCCGGCGACAACATAGCATGCCCACTACTTCCTAACCCGTACGTCTTCAGAATGTAGGAGGAAACCGGAGCACCCAGAGGAAACTCACACAGACACGGGGAGAATGTACAAACTCCTTACAGACAGTGGCCGGAATTGAACCTGGGTCGCTGGCGCTGTAATAGTGTTACGCTAACCGCTACACTACCATGCCTGCCTCTCTGATGATCCAAGACACATAGAGACTATTAGAACGTAGAACAGTACAGAAACAGGCCCTTTGGCCCACTATGTTGTGCTGAACTAACTAAGCTAATGACCTCTAATTAACTAATCCCTTCTGCCTGCACATGATCCATATCTTTCCATTCTCTGCATATTCATGTGTCTAAGAACCTCTTAAACGCCTCTATCGTATCTGCCTCCACCACCACCCCTGGCAGTGCATTCCAGGCACCCACCACTGTCTGTGTGAAAAACTTGCCCTGCACATCTCCTTTGAACTTTCCCCCTCTCACCTTAAATTCCTGACTGTTGAAAATAAAAGTTATTAAAAATAACATATTTATTTTACAACACATTAAAATTCTGGTGAATTATATATACAATGAAATGAAGAAAAATATACTGAAAGCTTGTACTTTATGAGTTGGGGTCGACAGGTTGGGTTGGTATGGCTTGGTTTGGTATCGTTGCACCCAGTTCCAAGTCTATACCCAGTTTAGAGATGTGAATTTGCACCGAACATGACAGGGTAAGTGTGGTCTGCTTTTTAATTCCGACAGGCTTCATTGAAATCCAGCTGGGTGTTCTGGAAGATTGGTGGGTTGAATTCCTATGGGCATGGGAGGGAAAATTGGGCCTTTGTACCTGATAAAGGAAGTGAAATATTATTGCATTCATTACAGCTCAGTGCTGTCCGATGATCTGAACTACCTGCACACAGAATGAGTTGAGGTGAGCAATGCATGAGATGAGATAATGAACTTTGCTAATATTGGGGCCTGAATGTGTCATATATTCACAAGACATTTCTTGATACATGTCTTTATACATTGGTTAAATGTCTATGTATTTTCATCCATTAATCTTGGTAAAAGTAAAGTTTAGTTGGTATTTTACTAATCCCAATAACCAAATTGATTTCAGACAGGAATAACAGACATGAATATTTAAGTGGTGACTTTAATGAAGTAAAATCAGGTTATTCTCCCCACTTTCCCATCAACTCCCCGCAGATTCTACCACTCACCTACATACTAGGGAGAAGTTACATTGGCCAATCAACCTACCAATATGCATGACTTCGGGATGTGGGAGGAAACTGGAGCACCTGGAGGAAACCCACACGGTCACAGAGAGAAAGTGCAAACTCCGCACAGGCAGCACCGGAGGTTGGGATTGAACCCAGATCACTGTGGCCCAGGTCGGAACTGAACCCAGGGGCTGTGAGGCCTCGGCTTTAAGAGCTGTGCCATCGTTGCTGCTCCTCAGTTGGTCTGCAGTGAGGATGCTGGAGAGATTGTTGAGACAATATCCAGGCCTCAGGAGAGACAAGGCAGAGGTGAAGTAAACAATCACCAGGGTTGGTGGGGGTGGGCTTGACAACACTTTAGGGGGCTTCTGGAGGTGGAGCCTTCTTGTCATCCCTCTGAAGGCTCATCACTGCTCAGGACACACTACTGGCGTCTGGGTGCTTTGACCCACAGTTGGAGCAGGAAATGTGTGGGGGAGAAAAGCATCAGAGGGGCAACAGTGTGCGTAATACACGTCAAAGTCAAAGTCAAAGTCGAGTTTATTGTCATATGCACAAGTCCATGTGTGCGCAGGTGCAATGATAAACTTACTTGCAGCAGCATCACAGGCACATAGCATCATATAAGCAGCATTCACAAGAAAAATATAAATTAAACATAAATTATGCACAATTTTTACATGAACGAACACAATTAAAACAAAAACAAAACTAAGTCCATTTTAGTGCAAAGAGATCAAAGTGGTTATAGTGTTGCTAAACTGTAGAGATTAGGGTTTTGCGGGTTGGTCCAAGAACCGAATGGTTGAAGGGAAGTCGCGGTTCCTGAACCCGGTGGTGTGGGACTTCAGGCTTCCGTACCTCCTGCCCGATGGTAGCTGCGAGAAGATGGCATGGCCCGGATGGTGGGGATCTTTGACGATGGATGTTGCTGTCTTGAGGAACAAATGTCAGCAAAATCACTCATTTATCAGAAGATACTGATTCAACTTCTACTGGGGTAACTCCAGAATTTACATTCAATTACTCAAACAAAATCAGGGACAAATAACCTGGTCTCAATTATGATGACTATGAAACTACCAGTCAGCATAAAACCCATTTGTTCACTAATGTCAGTAATTCTCCACAGGAAAGAAGTTTGCCATTTTATCTGGACTGGCTTACATGTGACTCCTAACCCAGGCAATATGACTCTTAAGTGATGCCCAAAACATGTCTAGTGAACAACTCAATTCAAAAGCAATGAATATTCAATCAACCTGAAATAGTAATGCTCTTTCTCTCTCCACAGATGCTGCCTGACCTGCTGAATCTTTCCAGCATTTTCTGTTTTATTGCAGGTTTTCAGCATCTGCAGCTTTCCATTTTACCAATAATTTTCTGGACTGGCTTGTCAGCAGTGCCCAGATGCCATGAATTACACAGCAGGATTGACACTGGAACAGGCATGAAGGTTCTTTCCCTAGGTTCAGTATTTCAAAGTCTGGTATTTAAAGCTGAAATAAAGTGACACTAAAAGAACAAGAGTGATCACAATGCAGCTTCCCAAAGAGGTTGGGAATCTTTTCTGTGGAAAAGAGGAGGCTGAGTGATGACTGAAGGCACGTACCACCAGGCTCCAGCTTCTATCCCGCTGTTATAAGACTACTAAACAGATCCCTTGTACAATAAGATGGACTCTTGACCTCACAATCTACCTCATTATGACTTTGCACCTTATTATCTACCTGCACTGCACTTTCTCTGTAGCTGTGACACTTTATTCTGCATTCTGTATTGTTTCATCTCGCACTACCTCAATGCGCTGTGTAATGAATTGATCTGTACGATCAATGTGCAGGACAAGTTTTTCACTTTACCTCTGTACAAGTGACAATAATAAACCAATTCCAATTCTTCACTTCTTAAATAATTATGTTACTTTCTGCACTGGAAATGAGTTAAGATTAAAAGTACCAAAAAGAGGATTTTGATAACAGCAGGCAAAAGACTCATATACGATAATATAACTCACCACTATTTCCTGAAATGTCAAGTAAACTCACCTCTTACTAATTGTGAGCATTAACTGTTTGCCACTGAGGCTGCAAAGTTAAAGTAAGATGATGTCACACGGGCATTGAAGGTTTTACCAGTCTTGCTTCCAATTAGTTGAAACATGGCTCATGTAAGTGGTGTCATAAAATTATATTTAAACACTTACACTGTGCCAATTATGAAACCATCAGCACAAAGGACAATCTAGTCTAAAAATGTATTGTTAAACCTTTGATCCTTACTGGCAATGGAAAAGCATAGCCACAATTGCAATCCAATTATTGATAAAAAATCGTTCAACAAATGTGCACTAATGCTTTGAGAAAAGCTTTGGCATTTTATGAGGAGATAATAAGGTGAAGTTAAAGTGATTTCTTTCTACTTCATGAGTTTATCCTTCCCTTATATTTCCATTCCAGTGTCTACTTACAAAGGATGCCAATAATACCAAGCACTGGCCATCCAGTCAGAACCAAGATACTGTGTTTCAGAAGATTGTTGTTGAGTCATAGAGTCATACAGCACGGAAACAGGCCCTTCGGCCCAACCCGTCCATGCTGACTAAAATACACATCTAAGCTAGTACCATTTGCCAGAGTTTGGCCCATATCCCTCTAAACCTTTGCTAGCCATGTACTTATCCAAATCTTTTAAATATCGCTATTTTACCCACCTCAACTCCTTTTATAGCAGCTCGTTCCATATACGTACCACCCTCTGTGTGAAGAAGGTCCTTCTTAGATCTTTCCTTTCTCAGCTTAAATCTATGCCCTCTAGTTTTGAATATTTAAATTGATTTTTAGAGTGTTGATGTGATTTTAAGTATGTAAAAATGGTCTTCACTTTTGAACTATTTTTCATTTTTAACCTGTCTCGAGTATTTATAAAGTTTGCAAATGCCACTGGCCACAAAGAGACTGACAGCTGTGACAGCCTCTGAGTCATTGGGGAGGAGGGCAGGGCCTCACTGGCTGTCAGAGCTATTGTGTGAGTGCAGCTGGTCCCCTGTACTGAGGTAGTCCCTGCACCGTGCTGGGCCAGACTCGAGTGTTGGGAGTCAGGCTTCCTGGAGAAGACTACAGTGGGCCATAGATTCACCACCCTCTTTAACTAAAGAAACTCCTCCTCATCTCTGTATGCAGGGTTTTGACCCAAAACATCTACCTTTCCTTTAATTCCCGCCCCCCCCCCCGATGCTGTTCGACCTACTGAGTTCTTTCAGCAGATTGTTGCTCCAAATTCCAGCATCCGCAGTCTCTTGTGTCTCCTCCAGCATCTTGCTTGTTACTCTTCACACCCACCCTGTTGGGTCCCTCAGAATCTCATATGTTGGAAATCCAAATTAAAACAAAGGCTAAAAAAAAAGTTCAGCAGGACAGGCTGCATCTGTTCTGATCAAAGGTCATTAAGTTGAGATGATAACAATATGTCTCCACAGGTCCTGCCTGACCAGCTGAGTATTTCTGGCATTTCTCTGCTTAATCCCAGAAATATCAGATTTTCCAAGTGATATGGGATGGAGTGAGTTTGGGATTGGACACAAATTTGCTATGGTTCCAGTTCAGTGCTGGGGTGTATAAAGTGTAGCAATCAAATAGAACCCAAGGATAAATGCCTGCCATTGTTTGGTAGGAAAGTGTAAAGTATTCAAAGTCAAATTCAAAGTCAAGTTTATTGTCATCTGCACAAGTCCATGTGTGCACAGATGCAATGAAAAACTTACTTGCAGCAGCATCACAGACACATAGCATCAGATAAACAGCATTCACAAGAAAAACATAATTTAAACATAAATGAAACACAGGCTTTACAAGAAGAACACAATCAGAACAAAGTTAAACAAAATCCATTTTAGTGCAAAGTGATCAAAATGGTCATAGTGTTGCTAAACTGTAGGGATTAGGGTTGTGTCAGTTGGTTCAAGAACCGAATGGTTGAAGGGAAGTAGCTGTTCCTGATCCTGGTGGTGTGGGACTTCTGGCTTTTGTACCTCCTGCCCGATGGTAGCTGTGAGAAGATGGCATGGCCCGGATGATTCTTATGATGGCTCACGGTTATATTTATGTGAACATAGTTATACAAGTGTAATAGTTTATTAGTGGCAACCATGAACCTATCTTACCAGGTACTTTTCTCAAAGGCTGCTTGGGAAGCCAGAGTGTTCATCCTTACAGCCCACACACATAGGACAAAACAGGATGCAAGGTATTAACTGTCAGATCATCTCAAAGTACTGTAGAAGATGACAGATTTTTTCCTGCTTCGTGACAATGCCTGTGAATTAATCAGCACAGGTTTCTTTAACAGTTTGTCTATTGATGCAGGAACCAAATTGAAAAGGTTACTTTATTTTAGATCAGTGAAATTGTGACTTTTTCCTGGAATTTACTGCAAAAAAATGCAACTTATGTTATTTTGTTATTTTTGTCTAATGCTGTTAAAATATTCAACAAATCGTGAAACTTCGCAGGTTTTGTTACCAACTAAAGGTCATATGGGGAGAATAATGCAGCACAGAAAGAGGTCTTTCAACCCATCATGCCTGTACTAGAAGTCCTATGGTTCTTTCCCCTACCTTTAAACTATTGATTTCCTGTACAAGATGACTGTTTACGTTTTGTATCAGGAACAAAAAGTGGCAAATGATGCCGGATGTTGGGCTGCACTTTGGTCTTTCTAAAATGGGGATCACTCCCATACTCAAACCACGGGTATAGTGGATGTTATTTGTCTAACCGCACTGCCTTTCTCTGTAACTGTAACACTTATTCTGCATTCTGGTATTGTTTTCCTTTTTGTACCACCTCAATGTACTGATGTATGGAATAATCTGTCTGGATGGCACACAAACATAGAACAGTACAACACAGGACAGGCCATTTGGCCCACAATGTTGTTCCAATCTTGATGCCAATTTATACTAAATGTCCTCCTCCTGTGTATCATCCACATCCCTCCATTCTGTTCATATTCATGTGTCTATCTAAAAGCCTCCCAAACTGCCTGTTTCCACTACTACCCCTGGTAACCCACTCCAGGCACCTACCACTCTCTGCATAAAAATCTTGTCCCTCACATCACCTTTAAACTTCCCCCCTCTAACCTTAAAAGCATGTCCTCTGGTGTTTAACATTTCTACCCTGGGGAAAAGATTCTGATTGTCTACTATATCTCTGCCTCTAATAATTTTAAAAACCTCCATCAGGTCTCCCCTCAGCCTCCGACGCTCTGGGGAGAACAACCTAAGTTTGTCCAACCTCTCCTTATAGCTCATACCCTCTAATCCAGGCAGCATCCTGGTGAACCTCTTCTGCAGCCTCTCCACAGTCTCCACATCCTTCCTGTAACAGGGCGACCAGAATTGCACACAATGCTCCAAGTGCAGTTGGACTATAGCTGCAGCAAAGAAAAGCTTTTCACTGTATATCGGTGCATATGACAATAATAAACCAATTATATCTGGTTGTAGGTTTCTCTTTGAAGGTGAACTAACAATAGTGAGTTAGCAAGTATAAACTGAAGTAGCTGAAGGGCAGGCATGGTAGTGTAGCGATTAACGTAACACTTTACATCACCGGTGACCCGAGTTCAATTCCCGCCGCTGTTTGTACGTTCTCCCCTTGTCTGCGTGGGTTTCCTCCCATATTCCAAAGACGTACGGGTTAGGAAGTTGTGGGGGTGCTATGTTGGCACCAGAAGTGTGGTGACACTTCCGGGCTGCCCCCAGAACACTCTACACAAAAAGATGCATTTCACTGTGTTTTTCAATGTACATGTGACTAATAAAGACATCTTATCTTATCTTATCTTATCTTATCTTATCTTATCTTATCTTATCTTATCTTATCTGAAGTAAGCTTTGGCTCCCAGTTATGAGAAACGAGAAAGTGCAAAGATATAGAAACGTTAATAATGAAGCTAGTTTGAAAAAACAATGATCAGCTTTTAGCTTACTGCTGCTTCACTTGACCACAGGATCCACTGGTGCCAAACAGCACAGCTATTATCTCTGGTGTGGAATGCAGAACATGGGGGTGTAAGATTAAAACTAGAGCGAGCTCATTTGGAAGTTAGATCAGGAAACAATTAACAGGCAAATTGTGGTCAAACCTCCACCTGAAAAGGCTGCAGCTTCTGTTGAACATTTGATAACAGACGTTGACAGATTTTTGTTGATTAAAGGCATCAAAGTGTAAATGAATCTGAGCTGTTGATGAGCTGCGTGAAAAGCAGAGCAAGCATAGGGGGTAGGCAAATCTCCACCTGTCCCTGGTTCCTGGTTCTCCACGTTTGGGATTTTTGACCGCAGGCTCCTCTCCCATCCACAAAGAGCATTATGTGTGTTTGAACCTCTCAGCCAAGAGCTAATCCAGTGCATTGGCTGGCAACAGTTTACAGAGCCGGGTATCCCTGGTGCTCATCAACCATGCCTGTCATTGTTGTTGACTGGCTGCTCCTAGTCAAATACTGGCACATCCACTGTCCTATGCAGGGGGCAAGATGGAGCAGATGTGACTTCATCTTAACAAGCAGCATCCTTGTTCCTGTACTGCTGGGCAGGACTCAACACACCCACTGATCTGCACAGCAGTAAGAAAGTCTGTGAATCCCTGCATCCCTGCATCAAACTCCATCTCCTGGCATGACAGAACCTCTTGTCGGTAACTTAATGAGGGACCATGAACAATTCCCACTGTAGTTGGGACACTGCCAGTGGAAACTCTCTTTCATCAATGGCCAAGTGCTCCATTGTTCCTGCAGTTTGGAGAAGTCGGGCTATTGGATTGCACTCATGTGAACAAAAGGTTCCTCCAGCATCCCAGCCAAACCTTGCAGGATCTCAGCTGACTGAAACAGGCTTGCCGCGAAACATCAATCTTTGTCTGCATCAGTGCTGTGGGGTCTGAACATCCGCACATTGCAGCTTTAGAAAGGAGCAAGCTCATTTTTAGCCAGCAGGCTCCTTTGTCTCTTCAGTCACCTTCAGTGCAGACAATGAAAGCTGGCTCTGCCCAGCCCATGTGTCTCTGCACTGATCGGTGCTATGGTTATCATAGAATCATAGAACAGTACAGCACAATGTTGTGCCGACCTTTAAATCTCACCTAAGACTATCTAACCCCTTCCTCCCACATATCCATCTATTTTAACTTCCTCCATATGCTTATCTAGTAATCTCTTGAATTTGACCAATGTACCTGCCGCCACCACCGCCCCAGGCAGCGCATTCCATGCCCCAACCACTCTCTGGGTAAAAAACCTTCCTCTGATATCTCCCTTGAACTTCCCACCCATTACTTTAAAGCCATGCCCTCTTGTATTGAGCATCGGTGCCCTCTTGTATAGACAGGTGCTGGCTGTCCTCTCTATCTATTCCTCTTAATATTTTGTACACCTCTATCATGTCTCTTCTCATCCTCCTTCTCTCCAAAGAGTAAAGCCCTAGCTCCCTTAGTCTCTCCGCATAATGCATACTCTCCAAACTAGGCAGCATCCTGGTTGGTGGGAACCAAGCAGGGTATAGTTGCAAGTCTGCATTGTCCTGTCTTCTAGTTGCGCAGCCTATCTGTCTTGAAATCGATCAACACCTTTAAGATCATGTTCATACCTCAAACTACCAGGTTCCCTATGTGAAAGATTAGACAGGTTAGGCATGTATCTTTGGGAGTGAGAGAGCCTCGACCGACAATTACAAGATTTTGGGGATTTTTGACAGGGTGTATATATGGAGAGGGTGTTTCTTCCTATGGGAGAAACTAAAATGATGTTCTGTAGCCCCGAAGGTTCAAGTTATCACGTGCTACTGAACTGCATTAGAACACACACACACACAGTTTATCTCTCACACACTTCACCACTGTGGGGACAGAGGCCTGGGGGAATGGGTGAATGGAGTGGCTGGGGAGAAGGTCAGCTCCTGGAGATCAGTGGAGGGCAGCCGTGTGGTAGGAATGGCCTCCAGAAGGTGTGAGTGGGGTTCAGAGATTAGGATCAGTGGTTGGGGGGTGGGATTGGCTGGCATTGGTTCAAGGTTCTTGGTGCTCAGGGAGGAAGGCAGATACAGTGGGGTTTGCAAGTTTATTGGATGGAGGGGATTGCTCTGGAATAGGGAGGTTTGAGAAGTGGGAGTGGGGTGCAAAGGAGAACTGAGCAAGTACTTACCTTAAAGGAGAGCTCCCTATCAGATCCCCAACACCAACTTGGGACTTGTGCAGATAGATCCCTTTAAAACAACACTGAAACACCTCAGAGACAATACTACTCATCCACTCTTGGCGGAGGCCAGACATGCTTACCTAACTCAATGAAAAATCATCCTTCACACAAACCAGCCTCCCCTCCAGTGACTCTGTCTACACTTCCCACTGTCTTGGAAAAGAAGCCAACAAACTCAAAGACCCCTCCAACCTCAGTCATTCTCTCTTCTCCTGTGTCCCATCAGGCAGAAGATACTAAAGCTTGAGAACATAGTACATAGAGCACAGTGCAGCACAGGAACAGGCCCTTCAGCCCACAATGTTGTGCCGAACTAATTAAACTAGTAATTAAATACCGAACTAAAGGAATCCCTTCTCCCCACACAATATCCATATCCCTCCATTCTCTGCACATCCATGTGCCTATCTATGAGCCTCTTAAACACCTCAATCGTATCTGCCTCCACCACCACACCTGGCACCACATTCCAGGCACCCACCACTCTCTGTGTAAAAAAACTTGCCAGAACATCTCCTTTGAACTTACCCCCACTCACCTTAAATGCCTGCCCTCTCGTATTAGATATTTCAATCCTGGGAAAAAGATACTGGCTGTCTACTCTGTCTGTGCCTCTCATAATTTTATAAACCTATCAGGTCTCCCCTCAGCCTCTGCCACTCCAGAGAAAACAACCAAAGTTTGTCCAATCTCTCCTCATAGCACATGCCCTCTAATCCAGGCAGCATCCTGGTAAACATCTTCTGCACCATCTCCAAAGCCTCCACATCCGTCCTATAATGAGGCAACCAGAACTGAACGCAATACTCTGGATGCAGCCTGACCAGAGTTTTATAAAGCTGAAACATAACTTCCTGACCCTTGAACTCACTGCCTCGACTAATAAAGCCAAGCATGCCGTACACCTTCTTTATCATCCTATTAACTTGTGCAGTCATTTTAAAGGAGCTATGGACTTGGACCCCAAGATCCGTCTGTAAATCAACACATACCACCAAGCTCAAGGACAGCTTCTATCCTGCTATTATGAGACTCTTGAACGGACCTCTCATACGCTAAAGATGGAACTCTTGATCTCTCAACCTATCTCGTCATGGCCCTTGCACATTATTTGTCTACCAGCACTGCATTTTCCCTGTAACTGTAACATCATATTCTGCATTTTTTTTAATTTGTACTATCTCAATGTACTTAAGTAAGGAATGATCTGTCAGGACGCCATGCAAACAAAAGCTTTTCACTGTATCTCGGTACATATGAAAATAATAAATCAATTACCGATTACCAAATTACTTTTAAAAATCATTGTAGCTTTGCGAAGATCTGAACTCCTCCTTGCAAATGGTAGCGTAGCGGTTAGCATAACACTATTACAGTGCCAGCAACCCGGGTTCAATTCCGGCCACTGTCTGTGAGGAGTTTGTACGTTCTCCCCGTGTCTGCGTGGGTTTCCTCCGGGTGCTCCAGTTTCCTCCCACATTCCAAAGACGTACGGGTTAGGAAGTTGTGGGCATGCTATGTTGGTGTCAGAAGCGTGGCAACACTCGCAGACTGCCCTCAGAACATGACGCAAAAGATGCATTTCACTGTGTTTCGATGTACATGTGACTAATAAAGATATCTTATATCTTAAAAAACAAGAAGGAAAAAGAAAAGGGTGGATCATACAACTTGCATTAAGTCCTTGATTGCTTCATCCTCTTTTCCCATTGCAAGTCAAATATAGTCCTTTATAACGAGTTGCTTTGGCCCTTTAACCATTTCAGATCATCCGCTGGGCACACCGTACTTATTACCCAGACACAAGAGAGACTGCAGATACTGGTAATCTGGAGCAACACACACAAGACGCTGGAGGAACTCAGCAGGTCAGGCAGCATCTATGAAGGGAAATGGACAGTCAATTTTTTTCTGTCGAATCGTCGACTCTCCATTTCCCTCCATAGATGCTGCCTGACCTTCTGAGTTCCTCCAGCGCTTTGTGTGTTGATACTATTACTCATTCTAAAACAGATCATGGGACAACAGACAGAAGGAGATTTCACATGGTCTGAATTGTGTGTAGCATCTAATCAAGTGGTTGAGAGCACACACGGTTAACTATGCATCATCTTCTCCTAAAAATAGACACATCTACATTTTGCAATGAAGTGTAACATTAATTACTCATAGCTGTAATCCACTATACATGACATTGTACTCTTTAACTTGAAGACTGCGTGCATTATACATTGGTTAAATCATTTGACAGCACATTGCTAATGGTGCTCAATGTCACAAATGACAAAGAAATGGAAAAATCAAAATTTTTCATTAATTCTATTGCTATTGAATTCAGCACCCAATTACCTTAAGTAGATTGTGATGTGTTTTCTCAGTTAATAATTTTGGATTACTTAGGGCTAGGCCGTTTACAGAGTTAGAAGTAGCAGGTTGTTCAGCGCCACCACAGGTTGGAAGATTGCAGGAGAAAGAATCTGCTGCTCAGAAAATTGCCCAAAGCAAAGTAGTCCCCTGACACTGACAAGAACATTAACTTACATTGCTCAGTGTAACTTCCAATAGGTTATCTGCCTCATTTATGTGTCAAATCTCAAGAAATCACATGAAATGTTTGGGCTAATTAAAATTCAATTGCTTATCCAGGAATTTACTACTTGTAAATGGAGTATGCCCCATTTTAAGGAACTACTTGCCAGTGTCAATGACAATTAGGTGAAAACAGTGTGCAGTGTGAGTGTTCAAACACCAGCATTAAGGGTGAGGCAACAAGCAAGCTGGTGGTCCAGATGCAGGGTTTTGACCTGAAACATCGACTGTCGGTAGTGTAGCGGTTAGTGTAACGCTATTACAGCTCCAGCGACATGGGTTCAATTCCGGCCGGGGTCTGTAAGGAGTTTGTACATTCTCCCCTTGTCTGGGTGAGTTTCCTCTGGGTGCTCTGGTTTCCTCCCACATTCCAAAGACATCCGGGTTAGGAAGTTGTGGGCATGCTATGTTGGCGCTGGAAGCGTGGCGACACTTGCGGGCTGCCCCCAGAACACTCGACGCAAAAGATGCATTTCACTGTGTGTTTCGATGTACATGTGACTAATAAAGAAATCTTATCTTATCTTTTCCATTTCCCCCCACAGATGCTGCCTGACCCGCTGAGGTCCTCCAGCAGATTGTTTGTTGCACTAGATTCCGGCATCTGGTATCAGCATTAATGGTGGGATCTTTGATTGTCACCACCCACCCTGACAGACTCCAATGCAACTGAACCCATGGTCACTGTTGAAGTCATAAGATCAGTCTTCTGGAGAGCGAACCTGAGGATAACATCTGGCCCAGTTGGTGTCCCTGGCCGTGTGCTCAGATCTTGTGCTGATCAGCTGGCGGGGCTATTTGCAGACATAGTTAACCTCTCCCTGCTTCAATCTGAGGTTACCAGCTGTTTTGAGAAGACCACTATCTTCCCAGTACCTAAGAAAAGCAGGGTAACATGCCTTGATGACTACCACCCAGTGGCTCTGACATCTACCATCATGAAGTGCTTCGAGAGGCTGGTCATGGCACGCATCACCTCCAGCCTCCCAGACAATTTCGACCCACTGCAATTCACCTACCACTGAAGCAGGTCTACAGTGGACACAATTTCCCAGGCCCTACACTCAGCTCTGGAGCATCTGGACAGTAAAGACACCCACATTATACTACTGTTTATTGACTACAACTCCACCTTCAATACTATAATTCCAAGTAAATTCATCACCAAACTCTGAGACCTTGGACTCAACACCTCCCTCTGCAACTGAATCCTTCACTTTCTGACCAACAGACCGCAATCAGTAAGGATAGGCAGCAATACCTCTAAGCACGATTATTCTCAACACTGGTGCCCCATATGGCTGTGTCCTCAGCTCTCTACTCTACTCCCTATACACTCATGACTGAGCAGCTGGATTCTGCTCTAACTCCACCTACAAGTAGGTGTTTCTCAAATAATGATGAGTCGGGGTACAGGAAGGAGATAGAGAGCTTAGTGACATGGTGTCATGAAAACAACCTTTCCCTCAATGTCAGCAAAACAAAAGAGCTGGTCATTGACTTCAGGAAAGGGGGCGGTGTACATGCACCTGTCTACATCAATGGTGCTGAGGTCGAGAGGGTTGACAGCTTCAAGTTCCAAGGAGTGAACATCACCAATAGCCTGTCCTGGTCCAACCACATAGACGCCACGACCAAGAAAGCTCACCAGCGCCTCTGCTTCCTCAGGAGGCTAAAGAAATTCAGCATGTCCCCTTTGACACTCACCAACTTTTATTGATGCACCAGAGAAAGCATCTTATCTGGAAGCATCACGGCTTGGTATGGCAACTGTTCTGCCCAAGACCGCAAGAAGCTGCAGAGAGTTGTGGACACAGCCCAGAGCATCACGGAAACCAGCCTCCCCTCCATGGACTTTTGTCTATACCTCTCGCTGCCTTGATGAAGCAGCCAGCATAATCAAAGACCCCACCCACCCGGGTCATTCTCTCTTTCCTCCTCTCCCATCAGGCAGAAGATGCAGGAGCCTGAGGGCACATACCACCAGGCTCAAGGACAGCTTCTATCCCATAGTGATAAGACTGTTGAACGGTTCCCTTATTCGATGAGATGGACTCGGACCTGACAATCTACCTTGTTGTGACCTTGCACCTTATTGTCTACCTGCACTGCACTTCCTCTGTAGCTGTGACACTTTACTCTGTGTTCTGTTATTGTTTTTACCCTGTACTACCTCAGTGCACTGTGTAATGATTGATCTGTATGAATGGTATGCAAGACAAGTTTTTCGCTGTATCTCGGTACAAGTGACAATAACAAACCAATACCAACACCAAACTTCTGTGCCTTCCTCCTTCTCTAGATTTTATTCACTGGACATGGGAAAGTTGCCCCTGCTGTGGGAACAGAGGCCCCACTGTGGAGAGATCTGGTGATGACCCCTTCTCCATGACTCTCACGAATCCCTCATGGTCCCCATCACCCATCAGTTGAAACTGAGAGCCGCTGACAATCAGCGGCCTGGTCTTTTGTGTTCTTTTTAATGTCAGAATGAGATGGGATTCATGTAAATGAGTGCTTGAGAAACAAAGGACTGCAGATGCTGGAATCTAGATGAAAAACACGATGATGCTGGAGGAAATCAGCAGGCCACGCAGCATCTCCATGGAGAAAAGCAGGCGGTCAACGTTTCGGGTCAGGACCCTTCTTCAGGACTGAAGATAGGAAAAGGGGAAGCCCGATATATAGGAGGGAAAAGCAGAGCAGTGATAGGTGGACAAAAGAGGGGAGGTGGGGTGGGCACAAGGTAGATGCAGGTAAGAGATAGTGATGGGCAGGTGCGGGGGAGAAGGGGAGAGCAGATCCACCGGGGGATGGGTCAAAGGTAGGGAGGAAAAATGGTTAGAAAAAAGAGAGAGGCTGGGAAAGGGAAGAGGCATGTTTGGGGGAATGTGGGGGTTGGTTGAGGGGATCAGTGTGATGAGTGCTTGATGGTCGGCATGAATTCGATGGGCTGAAGGGCCCGTTCCTGCACTCTGTAACTTAATGGCTGTTGGCATGCTTTTCTACATCCTGCATAGATACCTTGATCCTCCAGCTGCCTTGCCCCAATCATCAGCACCTCATCAACGTGAACACAGGACACACCAGAGAGACTGCGGATGCTGGAATCTGGAGCCACACATGAGATACTGGAGGGACTCAGTGCGTCCTGCTGAGAGCCTCCATCATCTTGTGTGTTGATCCTAGTCAACGTGACCCATCAGTCTGGCTTCTCCTCAATTCTGACCCCATTTTGGTTCTCGTGGTTCCACCCATCACTTTCCTTCCTCTGCCCCCTCCCCTCCCCTCCCCTCCACTCCCCTTCCCTCCCCTCCCCATCCCCATCCCCTCCCCTCCCCTCCCCTCCACTCGCCTCCCCTCCCCTCCCCTCCACTTCCCCTCCCCTCCCCATCCCCATCCCCTCCCATCCCTCCCCATCCCCTCCACTCCCCTCCCCTCCACTCCCCTCCCCTCCACTCCCCTCCCCTCCCCTCCACTCCCCTCCCCTCCCCATCCCCTCCCCATCCCCTCCCCTCCCCTCCCCTCCCCTCCCCTCCACTCCCCTCCCCTCCACTCCCCTCCCCTCCCCTCCCCTCCCTTCCCCTCCCCTCCCCTCCACTCCCCTCCTCTTCCCTCCTCTCCCCCAGCTGCTTATTTCTTTTCTTATTGTTTCTTTTCTTATGTTTCTATCATTACCCAGCAGCCTCTGTCTCAACGCTCCATCTACACTCCCCCCAAATCTGGTTCCACCAATCATCTACCAGCACGTACCTCACTCTTCACTCTTACTTCTATTTACTGGCTATCTTCCTCTCAGTCCTGATGCAAAATCTTGACCCGAAACGTCGACTGTCCCTCTGTCTCCACAGATGCTGCTCAACCTGCTGAGTTCTTCCATCAGTTTATTTTGGCTCCCATGTCGTCTGATTCCTGATTGAAGCTAAAGATGTGGTTTGTGATTTGGAGTCATACAGCACGGAAACAGGCCCTTCGGCCCAACTGGTCCATGATGAACAAGATTCCCAACTATGTTCATTTGCCTGCATTTGGCCCATATCCCTCTGAACCTTTCCTATCCATGTACCTGTCTAAGTGCCTTTTAAATCTTGTTAATGTACCTGCCTGAACCACTTCCTCTGGCAGCTCGTTCCACATAGATACCACCCTCTGGGTGAAAAACTTGCCCCTTAGGTTCCCATTAAATCTCTCCCCTCTCACCTTTCTCAAGCATATGGATTCAGCTGGGTAGTATGAGCTTGTTTCATTTGTGCCATTTCTCCTTACTTGTCATCTTATGTCCAGCAAACTACTAACACTCTTTCATTGCGCGACATTCAAAATACATTTGTCTTTGTATTAAAAACAGAAAATGCTGGAAACACTCAGCGGGTTAGGCAGCATCTGTGGAAAGAGAAACAGGTAGTGTTTCGGTTGAAGACATCGTACTTCAAAGGCCCAGACAACACCATGGCACAGCAAATGGCAATATTACCTCAACCTCCAGGGACCCTGTGTTGATCTTAAGCTCTGATGTTGTCAGTGTGGAGATTGCAGGTGCTTCTGTAGGGTCCTCTGGTTTCTTCCGAAAACCTTGATAATAGATTTGTTGGCTGCTGCAAATTACCTCTGTGTGTAGGCTAATGATAAAAAGGGAGTTGATAGGGATGTGAGTGGATAAGTTGGAGTGTCTCAAGAAATCAGGAGACAGGGAACAAGACTGATGAGATTGCTGTGGTGAGAGCTGGCATAGACCTGATGGGCCAAATGGCCTCTTCCTTTGCCTTAATGAAGAAGGAAGGCCTTCTGCCTTCTGACAACAAACTCTCACTCGGTGAGATACAGGGTCTGTACTGATTTTAGATGTTTAAGATATTTAAGATATTATTTATTAGTCACATGTACATCGAAACACACAGTGAAATGCATCTTTTTGCGTTACTGAGAATGCGCTGGGGGTAGCACGAAAGTGTTGCCACTCTTCTGGCACCAACATAGCATGCCCACAGCTCCTAACCTGTACGTCTTTGGAAACCGGAGCACCCGGAGGAAACCCACGCGGTTATGGGGAGAACGTACAAACTCCTTACAGTGGAGGAATCGAACCCGGGTCGCTGGCGCTGTAATAGCGTTATGCTAACCGCTACACTACCGTGTTGCCTATCTACACTACTGTGTCACCTATCTACACTACCACGTCGACTGATATGCTGCCTCTGGATATCAGTGTGTTGTAACGATGCTTAGGCACACTCAGTGGTGGAGATAGCCTTTCCTTCAGTCTGTGCCACTTAGACAATGGCCACATTCATTCGTCATTTGTGTGATTAAAATGTTATCAACTTCCAAAGTACTAAGTCCTTACTGTAATATTTTATCTCATACTTCTTATAATAGAATCCATTAATAGCTCGTTTTGGATGAACACACCTAAGCTAGAATTAAATCAAGCATGTTTAAAATCAAATACTTGTTAAACTTTTTTATGCCAGTGTTGGCATGATTTACTCTCCGTCAATCCATGGGCTTTCAAACCTTCCTGTGTGTTGAAATCTATGAAAGTACTGAGACCTTTTTGATAATCCTGTGGAATACTTAATCAGACACCAGTGTCTCATTGTAACGATTTAAGGATGGGGAGAACATGTGCTTTATATCTTCCCATTGCAGCAGGTTTATTTCTGCAGGTTTGTGTCGAGTATAGATGACTATACAATACACTATCCTACTCACTTACAGCAATGTGGGTTCCAGGTGTGATTGACATAGTAAAGACCCAATCAGATACATTCTGCTTGTCAGTGGTATTGCTGATTTAAGAAACCAATCACAACACAGTCCTGAAGATCCCATGGAAATAATCACAGACTTCCAGATCTGGAGCAAATATTCTGAGGTGCAAAACACAATGATGCTGGAGGAACTCAGCAGGCCAGGCAGCATCCGTAGAGAAAAGCAGGCGGTCAACATTTCAGGGCAGGACCCTTCTTCAGGACTGAAGATAGGAAAAAGGGAAGCCAGTTTTCCATCACAAACTACGATAAATCCTAACACATTTAGAAGGATCTCTACCCTGAGGAACCTATCTCAATTTTTGACATGCAGTAACAGAGATCCAAAAGGAAATTAGCAAAAGAATGGTAGAAATTGGTGATATTGTGGACAGTGAAGGAGATTACCTAAGATTCAATAGGATCTTGATCAAGTGGGCCGAGGAATGGCAGATGAAGTTTAATGCAGATAAATGTGAGGTGCTGCTTTTTTGGCAAAACAAACCAGGGCAGGACTTGCACAGTAAATGGTAGGGGCCTGTGGTGTGTTACAGGACAGAGAGACCAAGGAGTGCAGGTACATATTTCCTTGAAATTGGCGACACATGTAAGATAAGATTTCTTTATTAGTCACATGTACAACGAAACACAAAATGAAATGCATCCTTGCATAGAATGTGCTGGGGGCAGCCCACAAGTGTCGCCACGCTTCCGGCGCCAACATAGCATGGCCCACAACTTCCAAATCCGTACGTCTTTTTGGAATGTGGGAGGAAACCAGAGCACCCAGAGGAAACCCACGCAGACACGGGAAGAACATACAAACTCCTTACAGACAGCGGCCAGAATTGAACCCGGGTTACTGGCACTGTAATAGCATTTCGCTAATGGCTACACTACCGTGCTAGACAGGGTGGTGAAGAAAGCATTGGCACGCTGGCCTTCATCGGTCAGGATACTGAGCACAGGAGTTGGGATGTCATGTTGCAGCTGTACAAGAGACTGGTAAGGCCACATTTGGAGTGCTGCAGACAGTTCTGGTTGCCCTGCTACAGGAAGGATATCATTAAACTGGAAAGGGTGCAAAAAAAGATTTACGAGGATGTTACTGGGACTGGAGTGTTTGAGTTATAAAGAGAGGCTGGGACGATTTTTTTCCCTGGAGCGCAGGAGGCTGAGGGGTAACCATACTGAGGTTTATAAAGTCATGAGGGGCAAAGGTAAGGTGAATAGTTACAGTCTTTTCCCCAGGGTAGAGGAGTCCAAAACAAGAAGACGTTGATTTAAAGTGGGGGGAAGGATTTAAGAAAAGACCTGAGGAGAAACTTTTTCCACACAGAGGGTAGTGCGCATGTGAAACAAGCTGCCAGAGGAAGTAGTACAGCCAGCTACAACTGTGACATTTAAAAGGCATTTGCACAGGTACCTGGATAAGAAATGTTTTGAGGGATATGGGCCAAATGCCGACACAATGGACTACATCAGTTAGGGAACTGTGCTGTATAGCAGTTAGTGTAACACCATCACAGTGCCAGCGAACTGGGTTCAATTCCGGCCGCTGTCTGTATGTTATCCCCATAACTGCATGGGTTTCCTCTGGGTGCTCCGGTTTCCTCCCACGTTCCAAAGACGTATGGGTTAGGAAGTTGTGGGCGTGCTGTGTTGGCGGCGGAAGCCTGGCGACACTTGTGGGCTGCCCCCGGAACACTTGACGCAAAAGATGCATTTCACTGTGTGTTTCGATGTACATGTGACTAATAAAGATATCTTTTCTTAATATTATTCTTAATAGGCAACAACTAATTCACATCTCCAAGTTCAAATCCAAGTCCTGATGAAAGGCCTTGACCTGAAACGTTGACTGTCCATTTCTCTCCATAGATGCAGAGTTCTTCCAGCCTTTCGTGTGTGTTGATCCAAGTTCAAATCCTCCTTTATCACATCCCCTCTGCCCGTGCCACAGTTCTCAAATAATTATTTAACAATGGCCTCTTACATACCCCATTCTTTTGCATAACCCTCACAATTGGGCCTTCAACCTCTGAGACAAATGGAGCTTGCCAGCATTTGTCAAACCTCGTTAGAATCAACTTCTATTGATACTTTTGCCAAAGTCTCCTTTACAATTGTCGAATCAATAATTCTTGAATTTATGTGGAACCTTTCACACCTATTTCAGCATGTCCTAAAGTACTTCACAGACAGTTGGTGTTGTCACTAATGTAAGATGTTAATTTGGTGATACCTGTTGAGATAAAATATTGAGCAAGACACCCATGAGGATCCACATGTCCTGAGGCAGGGTTTTGACCTGAAACGTTGACAATTCCTTTCCCCCAATGGATGCTGCTCGACTTGCAGAGGTCCTCCAGCAGTTTACTTTTGCTCCAGATTCCAGCATCTGCAGTCTCTTGTGTACCCATGAGAACTCACTTTCTTTTTTTCAGATCATATCATGAAGTTTTGTCTTCTTCTTAGACATTCCCTCAGGACAGAGGATGACTTACTTCCACTCCAGTATGATGGGTGCTCAGGTGGCTAATGAAGCCAACATGGGAACTGAACAAACTTCCACAGATGGGGCAGTTGGTGACAGACAAGCCAAGGTGTAAAAGGTGGTCTGCCCTTTCTACCACTTATTCAGGGTTTTTGCATCCTCCCAACATATGGATTCAAGGTTTTTAATACCAAATGCTTCATCTCCACTTTGTGCAGTCCATGGGTCAGAGATTCCAGAAAACCAGCATTTATTCAGGTTATTCTGTCATGGGAAGAGCACCAGGTAGACAGAGTGTAGAGCTTCTGCTCATTCACATGAGCAACACGCTCATTATGCACTATCTGGTGAGCCACATTGCTGAAAATGTCAAATGTTATCTCTTCTACCTCCATCGCTTGTTAAGAACTTGTTAAGGATCAATTAAAAGTTTTCTCACTTTCACAAAGTCTTCTGGTTTGGCTTGCGAGTGCCTTTGAGGTAAGTAAGCTCACACAGAAGCTGGAAGCAACCACCCTCTGACACTTCAGCTAATGTGATGAGAAGAGTATGCATCTGAGGAATCCAGTGGAGAAGGAGCCAACTCTGCAGGTCTGAAGCTTGTTAAGTGCAGCCAACTAGTTGATTCGTGTCATAGGTACAATTTAATTATCTCCTCAATTCTAGATATTTGTCACATGCCCAATCTAATAAGAAGAGTACAGAGGTGTACAAAGTGATAATGTGCTTAAAGGAGCACACATTAACAGTAATTTAAGTACATGCTCTCAATGCATAAAGAAATTATCATTCTTAGATGAGCCAAGAAGTTGGCTAGAGTGTGAACAGAAGCTGAAAGAGAGTGGATACACAAAGGGCTGCAGATACTGGAATCTGGAGTAAAATTGGACTGCTGGAGAATACTCAGCAGGTCAGGCAGCATCTGTGGAGGGAAACGGACAGTCGACATTTCAGGCTGAGACCCTTCTTCAGGACCGGTCTCGACTGCCTGACCCACTAAGTTCCTCCAGCAGTTTGTTTTGTGTTGAAAGAGAGTCCTGTTCTTTTGCCGTTGAGGACAGGCCATGCTAGTTCCTCTTTAGATGTGAGGTACCCAGTTCTTCCTTGTGAACAGCACTTCTTTTATCCTGAATAATCTGTGCCCTGTCCCACACTAATTCTACCACCTACAAGTTTGCAGATGATACCACAGTTGTAGGCCGTATTTCAAACAGCGATGAGTCGGAGTACAGGAAGGAGATAGAGAGCTTAGTGGAATGGTGTCATGACGACAACCTTTCCCTCAATGTCAACAAAACAAAAGAGCTGGTCATTAACTTCAGGAAAGGGGGCGGTGAACATGCACCTGTCTACATCAATGGTGCTGAAGTCGAGAGGGTTGAGAGCTTCAAGTTCCTGGGAGTGAACATCACCAACAGCCTGTCCTGGTCAAATCACATTGATGCCACAGCCAAGAAAGCTCACCAGCACCTCTACTTCCTCAGGAGGCTAAAGAAATTTGGTTTGTCCCCTTTGACTCTCACCAGCTTTTACCAATGCACCATAGAAAGCATCCTATCTGGATGTATCACGGCTTGGTATGGCAACTGCTCTGCCCAGGACCACAACAAGATGCAGAGAGTTGTGGACACAGCCCAGCGCATCACGGACACCAGCCTCCCCTCCCTGGACTCTTGTCTTTACCTCTCGTCTTGGTGAAGCAGCCAGCATAATCAAAGACCCCACCCACCCGGGACATTCTCTCTTCTCTCCTCTTCCATCGGGTAGAAGATACAGGTGCCTGAGGGCACGTACCACCAGACTTAAGGACAGCTTCTACCCCACTGTGATAAGACTATTGACCAGTTCCCTTATACAATGAGATGGACTATGACCTCAGGATCTATCTTGTTGAGACCTTACACCTGATTGCACTGCATTTTCTCTGTAGCTGTGACACTTTACTCTGTACTGTTATTGTTTTTACCTGTACTACTCCAATGCACTCTGTACTAACCCAACGTAACTGCACCGTGTAATGAATTGACCTGTCTGATCAGTTTGTAAGACAAGCTTTTCACGGTACCTCGGTACAAGTGACAATAATAAACCAATACCAATACCAATACCTTCCTACCTCACCCAATATCAGAATCAGAATCAGGTTTATTATCACTGACTGATATGATGTGAAATATGTTGTTTTGTGGCGGCAGTGCAGTGCAAAGACAAAATTACTATATATTACAAATGAGGAGGGCATGTCCTGGATGTTGAGGGTCCTTAGTGATGGATTCTGCCTTCCTGAGGTGCCACCTCTTGAAGATGTCCTTGATGGGGAGTGTTGTGCCATGATGGAGCTGACTGAGTCTACAACTCTCTGCAGCCTCTTGCGATCCTGGGCATTGGAGGCTGTGATGCAACCAGTCAGAATGCTGTCCACCACACATCCATAGAAATTTGCAAGAGTCTTGGGTGACATACCGAATCTCCTCAAACTCCTAATGAAGTAGAGTTGCTGGTTGTAAATGTGATCCCAGATTCAATCCTGACCTCTGGTGCTGTCTGTGTGGGGTTTTCACATTCTCCCTTTGACTGTGTGGGGTGCCCTGGGTGCTCAAGTTTCCTCCCACACCCCATGAACATGCAGGCTTGGAAGTTAATTGGCCGCTGTAAAATTTCCCCTGGAGGCATTTAGACAGACACACAAATGAGCAGGGAATGGAGGGATACAGACCAGTGCAGGTAAACGTGCAGTTTAAGTTGGCATCATGGTTGGCACAGACATCATGGACTGAAGGGCCTGTTCCTGTGCTGTACTGTCCTGTGCCCTATATGGAGGTGGGGATAAAATTGTCTGGAATGTAGAGAGAATAGATTACAAGAAAATTAGTGGGTGACTGGGATTGCTTCGTGAGCTGGCATTGATTCAATGGGCTGAATGGCCTCGTATGTCATAAGGAAACGTGGAAAGCTGATGTGAAATCTTTTGTCATACAACCTACATCCTTATTGGCATGGTGAATCAGGAGCTTGACCATTGCAAACTCAACTGCGGCATTAAACGTCGGCTGCATCAACAATCTCAGGTGCATCAGCGGAGCTATGTGTTGGTGGGAAAACATAGAGACATCAATTCCTAAAGATAAGCCACACTGCATCGATGATAAGTTTATGTCAGGGGAAATTTCCCCTAATGCTTTTTGCAGAGATAATGGATAATGATGCTGTTTTCATACAGAACCACAAGATCTCATTACTTACCGACTTGAAGTTCTGACCTTCCATTTGACTCTGCAGAATAAATAATTAGAAAAAAACACACAAGAAAAACAATTTTAGTTTCAATGTGCAAAAACGTACAGAATTTGTGTTAAGTTACTCAGATGGATGGACAGTAGTGTGATGATGTTTATAATAACACTGCACTGGATGAGCTGTTCCCTCCTTTATAAACCAATGCAGTGAATTTTAAAATCCTCATCCACTTTTCAAATTCTGTCCACATGCTGATCCGTAACCTCTTCTAGCCTTGTAACTGTCCCGCATCCGTCATCTAAGGACAGCACAAGGTCAAAGTTTGTTACGGCTTCAATGGAACCAAATTTCGGCTGGTCACCACGAAACGGTCAATATGGCATTGATGTCTGCGAGGGCCTGCTGAGCATAAAATAGCTCTCTGTGGTTGGAGAGAGTCATAAGAGTCATAGAGTAATACAACACAGAAACAGGCCATTCAGCCCACCTGGTGCCCCACAAGGCTGTGCCTGCAGCCCTTTACTCCAGACACACTCACGACTGTGTGGACAGATTCTGCTTGGACTCCATCTACAAGTTTGCAGATCGTATCACCGTAGTGGGCTGTATCTCAAATAACGATGAGTCGGAGTACAGGAGGGAGATAGAGAGCTTAGTGACATGGTGTCATGACAACATCCTTTCCCTCAAATGTCAGCAAAACAAAAGAGCTGGTCATTGACTTCAGGAAATGGGGCAGTGTACATACATCTGTTTACATCATCGATGCTGAAGTCGAGAGGGTTGAGAGCTTCAAGCTCCTAGGCGTGAACATCATCAGTAGCCTGTCCTGGTCCAGCCACGTAGAAGCCATGGCCAAGAAAGCTCACCAGCACCTCTATTTCCTCAGGAGGCTAAAGAAATTTGGCACATCCCCTTTGATCCTCACCAATTTTTATCAATGCACCATAGAAAGCATCCTATCCAGATGCATCACAGTTTGTTATGGCAACTGCTCTGCTTGTGACTGCAAGAAACTGCAGAGAGTTGTGGACACCACTCAGCACATCACGGAAACCAACCTCCCCTTCATGGACACTGTCTACACTTCTTGCTGGCTTGGTATAGCAGCCAGCATAACCAAAGGCCCCACCCACCCTGGACATTCTCTCTTCTCCCCCCTCCCATCAAGTAGAAGATACAAAAGCCTGAAAGCACATACCACCAGGCTCAAGAACAGCTTCGATCCCACTGTTATAAGACTATTGAATGGTTTCCTAGTACAATAAGATGGACTCTTGATCTCACAATATACCTCGTTATGACCTTGCACCTTATTGTCTGCCTGCACTGCACTTTCTCTAGAACTGTAACACTTTATTCTGCATTCTGTTATTGCTTTACCTTGTACTACCTCAATACATTAATGTAATGAAATAATCTGTATGGATGGTATGCAAAACAAAGTTTTTCACTGTACCTCAGTACATGTGACAATAATAAACTAATTTACTAATGTACCAATTTACCAATTTAAACTCGTCCATGCCGACCAAGGTACTAAGCTAGTCCCATTTGTCCCTGTTTGGCCCATATCCCTCTAAACCTTTCCAATCCATGTCCTTATCCAAATGTCTTTCAAATGTTGTTATAGTACCTGCCTGAACCACTTCCTCTGGCAGCTAGTTCCATATACGCACCACCCCCTGTGTGAAGAAGTTGCCCCTCAAGTCCCTTTTCAATCTTTCTCCTCCCACCTTAAACCTATTCCCTCTAGTGTTTAGTTCCCCTTCCCTGGGGAAAAGACTGTGTGCATTTACCCTATTTATACCCCTTGATTTTACACACCTCTATAAGGTCACCCCTCAGCCTCTCTGGTACAATAACATTTTCTGGACAGACCCTACAATGCTTCAATGGCTTTGAGGCAGCATTGTGGAACAGCTAGTAGAGCTGCTGCTTCACAGCTCCAGTGACTCCGGTTCAATCCTTCCCTCTGGTGATGTCTGTGTGGAGTTTGCATATTCTCTCTGTGACCATGTGGTCCTCCAGATGCTCGTTTCCATCCACAAACCAAAGCCGTGCAAATTGGTAGGTTAATTGGCTGCTGTAAATTGCCCCAAGTGAGTCAATGGGTGGTAGAGCATTGGGTATTGGTATTGGTTTATTATTGTCACTTGTACCGAGGTACAGTGAAAAATTTGTCTTGCATACTGATACTGATCTTGATAGGAATGTGGGGAGAATAAAATGGGTAAGTGTGGGATTAATGTAAAAATGGGTGGTTGATGCTGGGTCCAGACTCAATGGACCGAAATGGCTACTTCTGTGCTCTATCTGTCTGTGATTCTGTGACTATGAAGCACTTTAGGATACCCGGAAGTTGTGAAAGGAATTTAAAAAGAAGTGCAAGTCTCTTCCTTCTTGCATTGGAAGTTAGTCATCTTTGCAATGTGGGTCTCATTGGAACGTCCAACACCATGCAGAAGATGATAAATGGATGCTTTCTGCAGTCCCTACGGTGATGATAATCCCATTGGGTGACTAGATAGCCTGGATAGATTGGGAGCCTGAGGGAACGTACCACCAGATTTAAGGACAGCTTCTACCCCACTGTGATGAGGCTATTGAACGGTTCCCTTATACAATAAGATGCACTCTGACCTCACGATCTACCTTGTTGTGACCTTGCACCTCATTGCACTGCACTCTTACAGAAGCAGCCCGGCAGCTGTTGGAGCAGAAGGTCCCTTTCAGGTCCGGTGAGTGTATTTAAAAAGCTTAATAAATGGAGGGTAACTGAAGGGTTAAACAGAGTGTTGCGTGCTTGATTAGAGGGAGTGTGTACTTGAGATAATTTGCAGAGACAAATATAAGGATGACTAACTGAAGATGAGTGGCCAGTGTGTCAGTGGCTCAGGGTAGGAGAGGAGCTTTGAGGCAGGGGCAGGTAAGTTCCTTTAATTAATGTAGGAGTAGGTAGTGATGGCAGCAGTTAGGGCAGTTGAGTGCTCTGTATGCAGTATGTGGGAAGTCAGGGATAGTACACTTGTCCCTGATGACTACACCTGTAAAAGGTGCATCTAGCTGCAGCTCCTGACAAACCAAGTTAGGGAACTGGAGCTGGATGAACTCTGGATCATTTGTGAGGCAGAGGCAGAAATAGACAGGGGTTTCAGGGATATAGTCACCCCTAAAAGTCAGGAGGCAGGTAGGTTGACTGTTAGGGAAGGGATATAGACAAAGAGCAGAGCACCCCTGTGGCTGTTCCTATCAACAATAAGTATACCATTTTTGGATACTGCTGGTGGGGATGACCTACCAGGGACAAGTTGCAGTGGTTGTGTCTCTCCCACTGAGATGGGGCCCTCAGCTCAAAGGAAGCAGGGACAAGGAGAGAGTAGTAGTGATAGGGGATTTGATAGTTAAGGGGGGCAGAAGGTTTTGTGGGAGCAATCAAGAATCCTGGATGGTCTGTTGCCTCCTTGGTGCCAGGGTCTATGATATCTTGGATTGAGTTCTTGATATTCTTAGGAGGGAGGGTGAGCAGCCAGATGTCGTTACCCATGTCGGGACCAATGATCTGGATAGGAAAGAGGAGGAAGTCCTGCAAAGAGCTTAAAGATTAGGTGCAAAGGTGAAGGATGGGACCTCCAAGGTTGCAATCTCAGGAATGCTACCCATGCCATGCACTAGTGAAGCTAGAAATAGGAAGATCATGCAGCTAAATACGTGGCTAAGGAAATGGTGCAAGAGGGAGGGCTTCATGTTTCTAGACAATTGGGTTTCCTTCCAGGGAAGGTGGGACCTGTTCTGACAGGATGGTTTGCACCTGAACTGGAAGGGGACTAACCAACTTGTGGGTAGGTTTGCTAGTGCTGCTCTGGTGGGGGGTGGGGTTTAAACTAGATTTTCAGGGGGAGGGGAACCAGAGTGTTAGAGCAGATAGTGAGGTGGAGGAGGATAAAGGTCATGTGAGGACTGCAGGTATCGACAGAAATCAAAGGTTTGTATGTGATAGAAATGTTCTCAGGGGCATCTATTTCAATGCAAGGAGTATTGTAGGTAAGGCAGATGAGTTTAGGGTGTGGATTGGCATGTGGGATTATGACATTATTGCTATTAGTGAGATTTGGATGCAGGAAGGGCAGGACCGGCAGCTTAACATTCCAGGGTTCTGTTGTTTCAGACGCGATAGAGGGGGAGGGATGAAAGGGGGAGGAGTGGCGTTACTAGTCAGGGAAAATATCACAGCTGTGCATAGCCAGGACAGCCTGGAGGACTAGTCTACAGACTCCATATGGGTGGAGCTGAGGAAGAGGAAAGATGTGGCCACCCTAATAGGGTTGTATTATAGACTGCCCAATTGTCAGAGAGAATTGGAGGAACAAATCTGTAGTGAGATAGCAGACTGATGTAAGAAACAGAAAGTTATAATAGTAGGGGACATTAACTGGTCCTCCCACACTGTGAAAGGACTGGATGGCTTGGAATTCGTCAAATGTGTTCAGGGAAATCAATATAGAGGTACCAACAAGAGAGAATGCAATACTTGATCTCATTAGGGAACCAGACAAGTCAGGTGACAGAAGTATGTGTAGGTGAGCATTTTGGGGCCAGTGACCATAATGTCATTAATTTCAAGTTAATTATGGATAGGACAGGTCTGGTCCTCGAGTTGGAGGAAGGCCAATTTTGTGGAAACGAGAGGATCTAGGAAGAGTGGATTGGGATGTTTTTTTCTCTGGCAAGGTTGTGTTCAGTAAGTGGAAGGCCTTCAAAGGTGAAATTCTGAGAGTGCAGAGTTTGCATGTTCCTGTCAGGATTAAAGGCAATGTTAACAAGCATAGGGAACCTTGGTTTTCAAGGGATATTGGCGATCTGGTTAAGAAAAGTGCAGAGAAGGTATAGACAACTAGAAACAAATGAGGTACTTGAAGAGTATAGAAAAAAATACTAAAGGAAGTCAGGAAGGCAAAGACATGAGGTTGCTTTGGCAGATAATGTGAAGGTAAACCTGAAGGGTTCCGACAAGTATATTAAGAGTAAAAGGATAGTAAGGGACAAAATTGGTCCCCTAGAAGACCAGAGTGGCTGTCTGTGTGGAGCCTCAGGAGATGGGGGAGATCTTAAATAGGTTTTTTTGCATCAGTATTTACTCAGGAAATTGGCATAGTGTATATGGAAGGAAGGGAAACAAGCAGTAGTGTCATGGAATATTTAGAGATTAAAGAGGAGGAGGAGGAGGTGCTTGCTGCCTTACAGTGAATAAAGGTAGATAAATCCCCTGGGCCTGATACGATATTTCCTCAAACCTTGAGAGACTAGTGCAGAAATTGCCGGGGCCCTGGCAGATATATTTAAAATATCTTTAGCCACAGGTACAGTGCTGGAGGACTGGAGGGTAGCTCATGGTTTTTCTGTTTAAAAAGTATCTAAAAATAAACCAGGTAATTACAGGCCAGTAAGTCTGGTATCAGTAGTAGGTAAATTATTGGAAGGTGTTCTGAGAGATCGGATATACAAGTATTTGGATAACCAAGGGCTGATTAGGGATAGTCAGCGTGGCTTTGTGCGTGGTAGATCGTGTTTAATGAATCTTGCAGAGTTTTTTCAGGAAGTTACCAAGAAAGTAGATGAGGGAAGGCTGTGGATGTTTTCTACATGGACTTTAGTAAGGCCTTTGACAAGGTCCCACATGGGAGGTTAATTCAGAAGGTTCAGACATTAGGTATCCATGGTGAGGTTGTAAACTAGATTTGAAATTAGCTGTGTGGGAGAAGACCGTAGTAGTGGAGGATTGTTTCTCAGACTGGAGGCCTGTGACTAGTGGTGTGCCTCAGGGATCTGTGCTGAGGCCATTGTTGTTTGTTGTCTATATCAATGATCTAGATGATAATGTGGTAAATTGGATCAGCAAGTTTGCTGATGACACTAAGATTGGAGGCGTAGTGGACAGCGAGGAAGGCTTTCAAAGCTTGCAGAGGGATCTGAACCAACTGGAAGAATGGGCCAGAAGATGGAATTTAATGCAAGCAAATGAAGTGTTGCATTTTGGAAGGACAAAGCAAGGTAGGACATACACAGTAAATGGTAGGGCACTTGAGGAGTGCGGAGGAACAAAGGGATCTGGGAGTTCAGATACATCATTCCCTGAAAGTGGTGTCATAGGTAGACAGGGTTGTAAAGAAGGCTTTTGGCATCCTGGCATTCTTAAATCAAAGTATTGAGTATAGGAGGTGGGATGTTACGATGAGATTGTAAAAGACATTGAGGCCAAATTTGGAGCATTGTGTGCTGTTCTGGTCACCTAACTATAGGAAGGATATCAGTAAGATTGAAAGAGTACAGAGGAGATTTACTAGAATGTTACTGGTCTTCAGGAGTTGAGTTACAGGGAAAGATTGAACAGGTTAGGACTTTATTCCTTGGAATGCGGAAGAATGAGGGGAGATATGATAGAGGTTTACAAAATTGAGGGGTATAGACAGTAAATGCGAGTAGGTTCTTTCCACCTAGATTAGGAGAGATAAGTATGAGAGGATATGGCCTTAGGGTGAAAGGGGAAAAGTTTAGGGGGAACTTCACTCAGTGGTCGGAGTAGGGAACAGGATGTCATCTGATGTAGTAAATGCAGGCTCACTCTTGGGTTTTAAGAATAAATTGGATAGATACATGGACGGGAGAAGTCTGGTAGTGTAGTGGTTAGCGTAATGCTTTACAGTGCCAGTGACCTGGGCTCAATTCCCACAGCTGTCTGTAAGGAGTTTGTACGTTCTCCCCATGTCTGTGTGGGTTTCCTCCGGGTGCTCTGGTTTCCTCCCACATTCCAAAGACATACAGGTTAGGAAGTTCTGGGCATGCTATGTTGGTGCCAGAAGTGTGGTGACACTTGCAGGCTGCCCCCAGAACACTATGCAAAAAATACAATAAAGATCTTATCTTATGGAGGGTTATGGACTGGGTGCTGGTAAATGGGACTAACAGAATAATGTTTTGGCACAGACTAGAAGGGCTGAATGGCCTGTTTTCTATGCTGTAGTATTCTATGGTTCTACTTTCCCTGTAGCTGTGACACTTTCCTCTGTACTGTAGTTGTTTTTACCTGTACTACCTCAATGCACCCTGTACTAACTCAATGTAACTGCACTGTGTAATGAATTGACCTATATGATCAGTTTGTAAGGCAAGCTTTTCACTATCTCAGTACAAGTGACACTAAACCAATACCAAGACGGGGAGGGCTTGCATTTGACTCAGTGATGATCATGATCCCATTAACTCCAACTCTTGACTTTCAACATGGTGGTGAATAAAATGTTTTCCCCTCAGATCTGCAAATGTTTGCAAGTGTGACATTGATAGATTTTTTATAAACTAAGGCAGCAAGGGATTGTGAGGCTGAATAGCCCCCTCTATACATTAGCTGAAATCAGCCTGGGTTGTGCTTGAGGAGTTTGCAATGAGTTTGAACCAGATGAACTCTCTCATAACTCAGAAAATGGCTCTCCTACAGAAAGTGCCTGGTTGACATGCTTTAATGCCTCAACAATTAAGTATCAGCATGCAGTTTCTCATAACTGATGCTCTGTAAATGCTCATTTCTGATTCATTCATGGATTTAATCCAGGTCAAAACAAATTAAAAACTTTGTAGTCTTATCTTTTATGTATTACATTGAATCTTTACTAAACTTGGATTCCAGTGTAGATATTGCATAATTTAAAAGTCAAATTATTGTCCATGGTTGTATTTCCTTTATCTATGAAGGTAGGTACAGAGAAATTAAGGAAATGAGTATTTATTTTTTAACTCTTGTGATAAGATGACCCCACAATCTACCTCATGACCTTGCACCTTATTGTCTGCCTATGCTGCACTCTCTATAACTAACATTTTATTCTCCATTCTGTTATTGTTCTACCTCAATGCACTGTAATGAATTGATCTGTATGAACAGTATGCAAGACAAGTTTTTCACTGTACCTCAGTACATGTTACAATACAGCAATTTACCAATTTACAATTAAATTTGTATTCTGATTTCGCAATTCATTGATCAGATTTTTAATCATAACTTGGTTAAGTGACAGATCAAAACTGAAATGCTGGAAACTGTAGATTAGGCAGCATCTGTGGAAAGAGAAACAGTTAATGTTTCAGATGATAACTTTCAGATTTCAAATATCTGCAGAAGGCCATTTCACCCATTGTATCCAGACTGGTCGTTGGCAAGAACTATCAAATCAGCCCCTACAAAAATCTTCCCTTGGAAATATTTTTCCAATTCTCCTTGGATCACAACTAATAAATCCACTTCCGCTGCTACTCTTTCAGGATGTGCACTCCAGATTACAACTCACTCCTTGTTTTTTAAAAAAAAGCTCTTCTTGGACATTGGAGTCATAGAACAACATAGCACAGAAACTGGTCCTTCAGCCCAATTTGTCCATACTGGCCATGATACCTCTGTACACTATTCCCATTTGTCTGAATCCATCTACTCCATTCCTATCCAAGTACCTGTCCAGATGCCTCCTAAACATAATTTTACCTGCCTCTATCACCCCCTGGCAGCTTGTTCCACCATGCTCTGTATTGAAAACTTGCCCCTCAGATCACCTTCATGTCTCCCCCCTCACCTTAAACTCATGCCATCTAGTTTTAGACTCCCCTACCCTGAGTATAAATCTACACCCCTGTTTACTGATACTGCTGCCAGTGGATACAGTTTATTTTCTCCATCAGATCCCCCTACTCAGTCTTCCCCTCTGTCTCCACATCATAGAGAACAGCTTTTCCATATAACTGAACTGCTTTATCCCCGGGACACTTTTTATATATATTAAAAAAAAATTGCACTCACTCAAAAGGTCTAGACGTCCTTTCTGCAATGTGGTGCCCAGAACTAAAATCAATGATCAATGCTCCAACTGTGTCCCAATCAATCTTCTATAAATGATTACCACAATCTCCTTGTTTTTCGACTGTGTGCCTCTGTTTATAAAACCAAAGATCCTGTAGACTTCACTTACAGCCTTCTCGACTTCAAATTTATGTACAGTCTTTGCAGAATTCTTATGGCATAGGAGGCCATTTGACCCATTGGGCCTAACTGGCTCCATAGAACACAACCAGTTGGTCCCATGCCCCCCAATCCCACTTCACGAGGTAGCTTTAATCAAATGCCTATAATAGTTCTTTGTTGATGTAAATTATTCAATCTACAAAGTTAATTAATAAGGATGTTACCTGGGATGCTGAGCATGCCTTATGAAAACAGGTTGAGTGAACTTGGCCTTTTCTCCTTGGAGTAACAGAGGATGAGAGGTGACCTGATAGAGGTGTATAAGATGATGAGAGGTGTTGATCGTGTGGATAGTCAAAGGCTTTTTCCCAGGGCTGAAATGGTTGCCACAAGAGGACATAAGTTTAAGGTGCTGGGGAAGTAGGTACAGAGGAGATGTCAGGGTAAGTTTTTTTTTACTTGGAGTGGTGAGTGCATGGAATGGGCTGCCAGCAACAGTGGTGGAGGCGGATATGATGGGGTCTTTTAAGAGACCTTTTGGATAGGTACATGGAGCTGAGAAAAATAGAGGGCTATGGGTAAGCCCAGTAATTTCTAAGGCAGGGACATGGTTGGCACAGCTCTGTGGGCCGAAGGGCCTGTCTGTGCTGTAATTGTTCTATGTTCTATACTGCACAGCCACAGTCCTTAACTGTAATATCCTGGTGCTTTCAGTCCCTCAGTTTCTGATCAGTTCTCCCATTTTTTTCCCCTTTCCCACCCTGCGCCAGCCCCCCTTCACCCCCTTCTCCTTCCTGGCTCTATCCACCCACTTCACACACAGGTTACCCACCCCTCCCCACCCCACTTCTCCACCCCCATCTGGTTCCAACTGCCGTTCAACTCCCCCTTAATGGTTCCCATTCTCACCTTCACTTGTCCAACTCCAGCTCTGGGAGCATTTTGTGTTCCTGCTTATCTCCCTCCAGCAGCCGTCTCCAACCTTTGCCGTCCCCTCTCCCCACCTTGATCCATCTGTTTTTCTTTTTCCCTTTTCCCTCTGTCTGCCTTCATCTATCATCCACCTGCCACTGTCTCCCAACTCCACCCCCACCCCCCTACCTGGCACTACTTGCCCAACATCTTACACCCCTCCTCAGTCCACCAATCACCTCAGACACATGTCCCACCACTCCCCCTCTCTTCCTTATACCAGCCATCTCCTCTCTCCACTCAGTCCTGATTCAGGGTTTGAACCTGAAGTGTTGACGATTTCTTTCCTCTCACATGCTGCTCGACCCACTGAATTCCTCCAGCAGATTGTTTGCTGCTTCAGTTTCCACACGCACTTAGATCTTATGTCACTTGCTTTTTGATGCTTCCACCGTCCATAAGAATAGAAGACACAGGATCAGAATTAGGCCATTCAGCCCATTGAGTCTGCCCTGCCATTTGATCATGGTTGATTTAGTCATCCCTCTTAACCCCATCATCCTGCCTTCTCCCTGTAACCTTTGACACCCTTACTAATCAAGAACCTATCAACCTCAGTTTTAAATATACCCACTGACTTGGCCTCCACAGCCGTCTGTGGCAATGAATTCCACAGATTCACCACCCTCTGGCTGAAGAAATTCCTCCTCATCTGTTCTAAAGGGAAATCCTCTGGTCCTAGAGTCTCCCACCACTGGAAACATCTTCTCCATGTCCACTCTATCCAGGCCTTTCAATATTCAGTAGGTTTCAATGAGATCCCCCCTCATCCTTCTGAACTCCAGTGAGTCCAGGCCCAGAACCATCAAACACTCCTCACGCATTAACCCTTTCAACCCTAGGATCATTCTCATAAACCTCTGGACCCTCTCCAATGCCAGCACATCCTCCTTTAGATACAGGGCCCAAAACTGCTCTCACCACTCCAAATGTGGTCTGACCAGTGCCTTATAAAGCCTCAGCATTACATCTTTGCTTTTATATCAATGGTTCATTGATGCTTCCAGGATTACCCTTGAATGCTTCTGGAGTTCTTGACCTCAAAATACAGCTGGAGAAAGGTAGGCGAAGGAAAGCAGCGTGGTGAAATAAGTCAGCAGCGTCAGGATATGTCAGAGGAACTCAGCAGGCCAGGCAGCATCTGTGGAGAAAAGCAGGTGGTCAACACTTCAGGTCAGGACTGAAAATAGGAAAAGGGGAAGCCCAATATATCAGAGGGAAAAGCAGTGCAGTGATAGGTGGACAAAAGAGGGTTGGGCACAGGATGATAATAGGATGAGTTATTTATTAGTCACATGTACATCAAAACAGTGAAATACATCTTTTTGCATTGCTAAGTGTGCTGGGGGCAGCCTGCAAGTGTCACCACACTTGCAGCGCCAACATAGCACGCCCACAACTTTCTAACCCATACATCTTTGGAATGTGGGAGGAAACCGGAGCACCCGGAGGAAACCCACGCAGACACAGGGAGAACGTACAAACTCCTTACAGGCAGCAGTGGGAATTGAACCCAGGTCACTGGCACTGTAATAGCTTGGATAAGAGATAGTCATAGGCAGGTGTAGGGGAGGAGGGAAGAGCAGATCCACCAGGCATAGAAACAGGCAGTCCTAGGTTGCAGGACTATCATGTTGGTAGCTGTGGGGTGGGGGTCAGATCAGAAAGTCAATAGGAATCATTCATAACAGACAAGAGACTGCAGATGCTGGGATCTAGAACAAAAGCAGAGCACTGTAAGAACTCAATGGGTCAGGCAGTATCTGTGGAGGTAAAAGGTATAAGCTGATGTTTTGGGTCAAGGGTTGATATTTGCAGAGAGGTGGGATACATGAAAAGATGAATCTCGTAGATTTTAATGGTGTCCATTTCAATTCAAATCTGGAAGAGTGTAAAGGCTCCAGGATGTACCTGTCACTCACTGAACAGCTCCAGCAGATTGGCATTAATGGAAATGGGGACTTGATGGGACTGGATCAACCTCTTGCTGTCAGTGGAAAACCAGAAAGTATGCAGAGTAGGCACTCTCTCCATTCCTACCCACTTCCCCACTTGTTGGATTAGGATCAAACGGACTTCCAAATGCCTTTAAAGGCAAAGGGAAGGAAACTGGGTGAAAGCTGTCAATTATTTGCACATCACAGGTAATTCTTCATTGTTGATGGTGGAGCATGGTAAGTGAGATGAGAGTCTGGTTAACCACAATTACATGCTTAAATCTGCAACATTTAATGAGGTTTTCAATAGATAATGAATAGGGATTTCGTCAATAACAAATTGTTCCAAATGATATCATCTTAGGAGCACATGAGTTTAGAACATTGCTCTCTATCAATGTAGGTATATACGATGAGTCAACACAAGATAAGACACAACAGACTGCAGATGTGAGAAATCTGGACCAACACACAAAATACTGGAGAAACTCAGCTAAAGGATTGTTTGTGTGATTGGTATGTGTAATTATGGAGGATAGCTGTGGCTTCAGTCTGTGTAAAAGTAGAGAATAGACTGGCTGCTTAGTTACTCCTGCTTTGACATTATATAATCAATAATCCTCAGGCTAACCCCATAGCCAAAACTATGTTACAGCAGTTTCTGGTGCATTCTCAGTATTATGGAACTGAACTATTCATCATTAAAGTCCTGAAACACTTCATCAGTTGCTCCTTTGCACACAGACATCAAAGACCTGCATGTTTTCAAAGAGGGATGGGAGAGATGCAAAAAAATATAGCTTGCTTTGTCAAAGAAACCACATCCCAATAAATAGGATTACACTGAGCAATGAGATGCATCTAAATATTGATCTGAAAATCTTAATGAAGTGTGAAGTTATGTATTTTGGAAAGTTGTATGGACCCTATGCAAAGTGGTACAATGTTTGTAGAAGTTTTCTAACATTGGCAAGGTTTTGATTAGATTGATGGGAAGAAACTGGTGGAAAGGTCCATTATTAAATGATGCAGGAATAAACAGATGGTAAATGCAAAGAATTTTTAAAAATGCAGATAACACCTGTTATCTCAAATGAACAGGTGGTGGAAGTAGGTTCTCAAGTTATGCAGCATGAAAACAGACCCTTTGGAACAATTTTTCCACGCCGACCAAGTTGTCTACTCGACATAATTCCATTTGCCTGCATTTGGCCCATATTCCTCTAAACCTTTCCTATTCATGTAGCTGTCCAACTGTCTTTTAAATATAATTGTACCTGCCTCTATCACTTCCTCTGGCAGCTCGTTTAAGAGTAACTTTCTACAGGGAACTGGAGAGATACTTGCAAGGGAAGGAACTACAGGTCTTCAGGCAAAGAGCAGGATGTAAAACTAATTGGTAGCTCTTAAAGTGCCAGAACAGACACACATGACAAATGGACACTTTCAGAGCTGCTTCATTCTACAAAGCTGTGAAGGACATGATGATTATGTTCTCTTTCCACATGGAGATTGTTGTATTGCAGGATGATTGTCTGCTGATCAATGTTTTGCTGTCGAATTATGCCCTTTAGAGGCTTTAGTTTGAACATTAAACACCTTTGAAATTCATATAATACTTATTCACTCAAAGCTTCAGCTGAGCCTTTTAGAACTTCAAAGTGTTGTGGAGAGCTTTTCCTGTGGGCAACCTTCATCTGAAAATTGAGAATAATTTCGATATCCAATTAAACTAGAAATCTAAATCTCCCAAACTTACAAGATAATAAATAACTGCAGCACAGTGAATAAATAGTGTTTTTTGGGTGATATAGTTACAGGTTTAGCTTTGATCATATTTTCAGAAAGTTCATTTCATTGAAACAAAGGACTAAATTGAAAGGTAATTGGCCAGACTTAACTGGTCCCATTTGTATCTGTCTTTGCATTGCTCTATATCTCAATGACATGAGTAATTTTCACCTTGTTTGGCAGTGTAACACCCTTGTGAACTTTATGCCCCTCCCTTTAGAGGGGAGAGGTGTACAACAGATCATCAACAATGCTACAGATCAGTTTACACAATCATAGCACCAAGTTCCACTCCAACATTGTGGAGAAGCAGGGGATCTAGGGGCTTCATATCCACAGACCACTAAGTTGCCTCACAGGTGCATAGGGTAATTAAGAAAGCTTATGTGATGTTAGCTTTCATAAGTTGGGGGATCAAGTTTATGAGCCGTGAGGTAATGATGCAGCTCTACAAAACTCTGGTTAGACCACACTTAGAGTACAGTGTCCAGCTCTGGTCACATAGGAAGGATGTAGAAGCATTGGAAAAGGTGCAGAGGAGATTTACCAGGATGCTGCCTGGATTGGAGATCTTGGATTATGAGGAGAGACTAAGGGAGCTAGGGCTTCTCTCATTGGGGGGAGAGGGAGAGGATGAGGGGAGACATGATAGAGGTATACAAAATATTGAGAGGAATATATAGTGGACAGCCAGCACCTCTTTCCCAGGGCACTGATGCTCAATACAAGAGGACATGGCTTTAAGGTAATGAGTGGGAAGTTCAAGGGAGATACCAGAGGCAGGTTTTTCCACCCAGAGTGGTTGGTGCATGGAATGCGCTGCCTGGGGTGGTGGTGGAGGCTGATACATTGGTCAAGTTCAAGAGATTGTTAGATAAGCATATGGAGGAATTTAAAGTAGGGGGATATGTGGGAGGAAGGGGTTAGATAGTCTTAGGTGAGGTTTAAAGGTCAGCACAACATGGTGGGCCAAAGGGCCTTATTGTGCTGTATTGTTCTATGACACAGGCTTCAAAGTTGTCTGTCTTTCATCCCCATCTGCTCTCACCTTTTACTCTGTCAGACCCATGCACACACTCTGCATTCATATTATCATCTGCAGTTATGTGCATGTACTCACATCCATGTGCAGTCTTGCATATATACACACAGGAACACACTACAAAGTAATACCTAAATGCAAAAGTGCACAATCTGGCACACGTAAGCATGTATGTGTACACATGAATACAGTATAACATTCATGCACAATATACTTGCACTCTCAAACACATGCACATTTACAAACCACTTGGTCCACACAAGACAACATACGCAAGCATAGAAGCCACACATGCATGATCCACATGTGCTCATATACAGGTACACATTGAAGGTATCAATCATTAAGAAAGGCACTGAAGTTTGTACACATCTCAATGTTGGAGTGGATCTTGATACTATGTGTAAACTGATCTGTAGCATGTTGGTGATCTGTTGTACACCTCTCTTCTAAAGGGAGAGAGGAAGTTCACAAGGGTGTTACACTACCACACGGTGAACATTACTCATGTTTTAGATGTAGCTCTGTTAGCATAGTCAGAGGCATATACAGTATGGAAACAGGCCCTTCAGCCCAACTTGTCCATATTCACCATTATTCTCATTGTCCATGTTTGGCCCATAACCTTCATAACCCCTCCTATTCACATACTTATCCAAATGTATTTTGTTGTTATTTAGACCATAAGACATATGAGCAGAATTAGACCATTTGACCCATCGAGTCTGCTCCGCCATTCTATCATGGCTGATTTATTTTTCCCTCTTAACCCCATCATCCTGCCTTCTCCCTGTAACCTTTGACACCCTTACTAATCAAGAACCTATCAACCTCTGCTTTAAATATACCCACTGACTTGGCCTCCACAGCTGTCTGTGGCAATGAATTCCACAGATTCACCACCCTCTGGCTGAAGAAATTCCTCCTCATCTGTTCTAAAGGGACATCCTTCTATTCTGAGGCTGTGCCCTCTGGTTCCAGACTCTCCCACTACTGGAAACATCCACTCTATCCAGGCCTTTCAATATTCCGTAGGTTTCAATGAGATCCCTCCTCACCCTTCTAAATTCCAGTGAGTACCAGCCAAGAGGTTTCAAATGGTTCTCATATGTTAACCCTTTCATTCCTGGGATCATTCTCATAAACCTCCTCCAGACTGTCTCCAACACCAGCACATCTTTCCTTGGATATGGGGCCCAAAAATGCTCTCAATACTCCAAATGTCGTCTGACCAACATCTTATAAAGCCTCAGCATTACATCCTTGCTTTTATTGTCCCTGCCTCAACCACTTTCTCTGGCAGCTTGGTTCCATGTCAACACATCTGGAGGTTTCTTGCTTGCCAGTAACTGAGCACATTTTAGGACCTCATCTGTTCTAGAATAGCCCAATCACAGGGTACATCTCGAGACCACAGGGTTCTTCTTTCAAATGAAGTGAGGTCTTGGTCATTTGGGACAAACTGAAATGTCCTCGACAAAGAGTTGTGGATCCTTGAGATTCCAGAGGCCTGAGGCTGCTCAACCATTGAGAATATTCAATGGATATGATCATAGACAGATACATCAGGGAAACAGGCCCTTCAGTCCAATGAGTCTGTGCTGACCATCAACAACCCATTTCCACCAATACTACATTAATCTCATTTTATTCTCCATGCATTCCCATTGCCTCCCTGCAGACACTACACCTCACTTACAGCGGCCAGTTAACCCACCAACCCACACGTCTTTGGGATGTGGGAGCAAACCCACATGGTCACAGGGAGAACGTGCAAACTCCACGTAGACAGCACCAAAAGTCAGGATCGAACTCGGGTCTCTGGCACTGAGACACAGTGTCTCTACTAGCGTCACACTGAGGATTGGTTGGGACAGTGGACGAGATTCAAACAACGTCACTGAAAGGGCTTGAGCAGAAGAGAGCACTTATAGTGAGGATCCATGGAGGGGGAGCCGCATGTGGTATCATATTGTGAGAGTTTGGAGAGAAAGGTGAATGACTAACATTTGAGACAAAGTGGTCTGGAGTTCTCACTCAGTGATTTAAACATTTGGTGGGGAATATGAACCCAGTGTACAATGGAAGGGATTTTTGCCAACAAGTTGAATACTTTGAGATGAAGGGTTGAAAAGTTGAAGGACTAATATGGAGAAAGAATTTCCACTGGCAGAAAGATCATTAAAGCGATTAGTATAAGAAATGGTGAAGGAAGAGGGGAGGGAATTTTGTTATCAGCTGGAAGCTGCTGTCAGAAGGGGTAGTGGAGGGCAGGCACGGTGGTGCAGCGGTCAGCGTAACGTTATTACAGCACCAGCGACCCGGGTTCAATTCCGGCCGCTGTCTGTAAGGAGCTTGTATGTTCTCTCCGTGTCTGCGTGGGTTTCCTCCCATATTCCAAAGATGTACGGGTTGGGAAGTTGTGGGCATGCTATATTGGTGCCAGAAGCGTGGCGACACTTGCGGGCTGCCCCAGCACATTCTCAGTGATGCAAAAAGACACATTTCACTTTGTGTTTCGATGTACATGTGACTAATAAATAAATATATCATCTTATATCTTATCTTATTTGTAGAGTCATAGAGCAATACAGCACAGATACAGGCTCTTTGGCCCAACCAGTCCATGCTGACAACCCATCTTGTCCCAATTTCCTGCGCTCAGCTTATATCCCTCCAAGCCCTGCCCCGCCATGAACCGATCCAAGTGCTTCTTAAATGATACTGTTGTACCCACCCCAACCACTTCCTCTGGCAGCTCGTTCCATATACTCGCCACCCTCTGTGTGGAAAAAGTTGACCCTCAGACACGAGATTCTGCAGATGAAGGGTCTCGACCTGAAACATTGACTATTTATTTCTCTCCATAGATGCTGCCTGACCTGCTGAGTTCCTCCAGCACTTTGTGCTGTGGAAGTTGCCCCTCAGGTCCCTTTTAAATCTTTCCCCTCTCACCCTAAACCTATGCCCCCATCCCCAGTCTTGGACTCCCCTACCCTGGGGAAAAGACTGTTACCATCCACCTTATCTATGCCTCTCATAATTTTAAACACTTCTATAAGGTGGCCCCTCATTCTCCTACACTCCAAGAATAAAGACCCAGCCTGACCAACCTCCCCCTATAACTCAGACTTTCCAGTCCTGGCAACATCCTCGTAAATCTTCTCTGTACTCTTTCCAGTTTACCCGCTTCTTTCCTACAGCTGGGTGACCAAAACTGTCCACAGTACTCCAAGTGCGGCCTTGCCAACGACTTGCAAGCTGCAATGTGACGTCCCGACTCCTTTTCTCAATGGCCTTTAACAGGAACTTTTTAAAGAAAATTGGACAAAATACAAATCTAAATTTTTGTGAGGATGTGGGAAAAAAACAAAAGATAGAGACTAACTCTCATTCTGACAGTTGGATCGATGAGGCATCGTACAATCAGTGCTGTTTGAATCCACAGCTGTCCTACATTTGTGCAGAGCTTCCTGCTGCTTTAGAAATAAAATTTAAAAAAAACTGCTGGAAGTCCAATGAGGATGGCAAGAAGGACAGGCAGGTGAGAAGTCAGGATAATTTGCTGAATAATAGAAGTACAACAAATCAGGATGTTAGGATACAGAATGTTAGGATAGGGGATGAGGTATATAGGAACATGTCTAAGATAGTATGTAGTGAAGATAGTAAGAAGGATAGACAGGTGGAAAGTCAGGATAATCTGCTGAACAATAGAAGTACAACAAAATTAATAACAGATACCGGACTAAACGTACTATACTTAAATACACATAGCATTAGGAATAAAGTAGATGACCTAGTGGCACAACTACAGGTTAATAAATACGACATTGTGGCAATCACTGAGTCATGGCCTTATGATGGATGTGATTGAGAACTGAATGTCCAGGGGTACACAGTGTATAGGAAGGATAGGCGGGTAGGCAGAGGGGGAGGTGTGGCCATGATGGTTAGTAGTGATATGAAATCAATAGAAAGGAAGGACTTTGGGTCAGAGGAGGTGGAATCCTTATAGGTTGAGCTAAGAAATAGCAAGGGTAAAAGGACAATAGTAGCAGTCGTATATAGGCCCCCTAATAGCAGTCAGGAAGTAGACGGTAAGTTGCAGTTTGAGATAGAAAAAGTGTGCCAGAGTGACAATGTGAAGATAATTATGGGGGATTTTAACATGAAGGTGGACTGGGAAATCCAGCAAGGCGGTAGAACTCAGGAGAGTGAGTTTGTGGAATGTCTAAGGGACGTTTTTCTGGAGCAACTTGTTTGGAGAGCCCACCAGGGGATCGGCTGTTTTGGATTGGGTGCTGTGTAATGAATCGGAGGTGATTAGGGAACTAAAGGTAAAGGAACCACTGGGAACAAGTGATCACAATATGATTGAGTTCAGTTTCAAGTTTGAGAAGGAGAAGCTGATAACTGGTGTATCGATATTTCAGTGGAACAAAGGAAATTACAATGGTATGAGAGAAGAGTTGGCCCAAATTGATTGGAAGAGTAAGCTAGCTCGAGGGACGGCAGAGGAGAAATGGAAGGAATTTCTACAGGAAATAAGGAAAATGAAGGTTAGATATATTCCAAGAAAAAAAAGGTTTTGAATGGAAAAAAGGCGCAAATGTGGATAACGAGAGAGGTGAAGGCTAAAATAAAAGCAAAAGGGGCAGCATACATAGAAGCAAAAATTAGTGGGAAAACAGAAGACTGGGAAGCTTTTAAAAACCTGGAGAGAGAAACTAAGAAGGTCATTAGGAAAGAAAAGATGAATTATGAAAGGAAGTTGGCGGATAACATTGGAAGGGATACTAAGTTTTTTTAAATACATAAGGAGTAAAAGAGACACGGGTTGATATAGGACTAATTGATAACAGTGCAGGAGGTATTGTAATGGACAATAGAGAGATGGCAGAGGAATTGAATGAATATTTTGCATCGGTCTTCACCGTGGAGGACATCAGCAATGTGCCGGTTAGTCAGGAGTCTCACAAAATGGAACTGAGTTCAGTTAAGATTACCAGGGAGAAGGTGCTAGGAAAACTAAATGGGCTAAAGACTGATAAGTCTCCCGGACCGGATGAGGTGCATCCCTGGGTTCTGAAGGAGGTGGCTTTAGAGATAGCAGAGGCATTGGTGATAATTTTCCAGGAATCGATAGATTCCGGCATGGTTCTAGAGGACTGGAGGGTCGCAAATGTAGTTCCGTTGTATAAAAAAGGTGGGAGGCAGCATAAAGGAAATTACAGACCTATTAGTCTGACGTCAGTGGTGGGAAAATTATTGGAATCTATCCTCAAGGATGGGGTTAAGGAATACCTAGAGGTGCAAGGCAAGATAGGTCCAAGCCAACATGGTTTTGTGAAGGGAAGATCCTGCCTGACCAACCTATTGGAGTTTTTTGAAGAAATCACAGGTAGGGTGGATAAGGGAGAGGCAGTAGATGTTGTGTATTTAGACTTTCAAAAGGCCTTCGATAAGGTGCCTCACAAGAGACTGATTAATAAGATGAGAGGTCATGGAATTACGGGTAGGATAACAGAATGGGTGGAGCATTGGCTGGTTGGCAGGAAGCAAAGAGTGGAAATAAAAGGATCTCGTTCTGGTTGGTTAATGGTTACTAGTGGTGTGCCGTAGGGGTCGGTGTTGGGACCGCTCCTTTTTACCTTGTATATTAACGATTTGGATAATGGAATAAATAGTTTCGTGGCTAAGTTTGCGGATGACACCAAGATAGGTGGAGGAGTAGGGAGTATTGAGGAGATAGGAAGGTTGCAGAGAGACCTAGACAGTTTAGGAGAATGGGCAAGGAAATGGCAGATGAGATTCAATGTTGAGAAATGTGCAGTTGTACACTTTGGAAGCAGAAATAGTGGGCAGATTATTATCTAGGAGAAAATTCAAAGCACGGAAGTACAAAGGGACTTGGGGGTACTCGTGCAGGATACCTTAAAGGTTAACCACCAGGTCGGATCGGTGGTAAAGAAAGTGAATGCTATGTTGGCATTCATTTTGAGAGGTATAGTGTATAAAAGTAAGGAAGTGCTGATGAGGCTCTACGGGGGACTAGTGAGGCCTCATTTGGAATATTATGCGCAGTTTTGGGCCCCACATCTTAGGAAGGATGTGCTGACGTTGGAGAGGGTTCAGAGGAGATTTACGAGGATGATTCCAGGAATGAAAGGGCTGACGTATGATGAGCGTTTGTCGGCTCTTGGACTGTACTCACTGGAGTACAGAAGAATGAGGGGACCTCATAGTGACATTTAAAATATTGATAGGAAAGGACAGAGTAGATGTGGCTAGGCTGTTTCCCTTGGTGGGTGAGTCCAGGACCAGAGGGCACAATCTTAGAATTAGAGGGTACAGTTTCAAAACAGAGATGAGGAGAAATTTCTTTAGCCAAAGGGTGGTGAATTTGTGGAACTCCTCGCCACATACAGCAGTGGAGGCCAGATCAGTGGGGGCATTCAAGGAGGAGATAGATAGATATCTAAATAGTCAGGGTATCAAGGGATATGGGGATAAGGCTGGAAATTGGGATTAGAATAGGTTTTTTTTCCTCCCCCATTCCCCATTTCTTTTTCCCTTTTCCTTGGAGCAGACTCGATGGGCCGAATGGCCTGCTTCTGCTCCCTTGTCTTGTGATCTTGTGAGCATCTATGGAGAGTGAAAGAGTTAATATTGCAGGTTCAAATCAGTTCTGATAAAGGATCATTCACCTGCATTTTTAGTTCTCTCTCCCCAGATGCTGCCTGATCTGCTGATAGTTCCCAGCAGTTTCTGGTTTTATTTCATAATTCCAGCATCTGAAGTATTTTATCTTCAGTTGCTACTGTACAAGATGTTGGTGAGACCGCACTGGTACAGTTCTGGTTGGCGTGCCATAGGGAGAATATGATTGAGGTAGAAATGGTGCAGAAAATATTCACAAGGATGTTACTGGGACTGGAGGGCTTGAGTTATAAGGAGAGGCTGGATGGGCCAGGACTATTTCCCTGGAGCAAAGGAGGCTGAGTGGTGACCTTAGAGGTTTATAAAATCATGAGGTGCATAGATAAGGTGAATGGTCAGTCTTTTTCCCCAGGGTGGGGGAGTCTAGTTTTATGGCATAGGTTTAAGGAAAGATTTAAAGGGGACATGAGGGGCTATTTCCTCCAAAAATGGGTGGTGAGCATCTGAAATGAGCTGTCAGAGGAAGTGGGAGAGGCAGGTACAATTACAAAATTTAAAGACATTTGGACAGAAATGTGGGTTGGAAGAGTTTAGAGGGATGTGGGCCAAATGCAGGCAAATGGGACTTGCTCTCTGGTCAGCATGGATGAGTTGGGCTGAAGGGTCCATTTTATTGCTGTCTGATTCTTTGCTGCCTTGGGATTCTGAGTGTCCAAATTGCAGCTGGAATTCTCCTCTTCCTCCCAATCAATTTAAAATCTTTCTTCACCTCAAGGGAAACTGCTGTGAGCTGAAGAAAACGGATTGAGCATCACATTAAACCAGATTTTAAGGTGAATCAGTGATGTGGCCACAGTTATAGCTTACTTGAAAATGTCACTGAAATAGAGAGAATTGCTGTTTCAAAGATGTGCATGGCACTGTACCTCTTGAACCATTTGTCTAGATTACAGCTGAGATCCTGGTATAACAAACATGGAGCATTCAGATAGAACATTACGCCATTCACAGCCAGCTAATGTGAATCCAACTTTCCTTTACGACTGGACGGGAAGAAGATACAAGTAAAACAAATATTTATATTAGAAGGCAAGTGTTTCGAGCCTTAGACTGGTGACTGATGAGCAAGTTCCCAACTGATATTACAAACAATGTGCTGGGGGAGCTCAGTAGGTAATGGAGCATGTGGGAGGGATGGGTGTGGAGAGATGAGCAGACCAGGGTCTCACGGAGGGAGTGGTCCCTGCAGAAAGGGGTGGGGAGGAGAAGATGTGGCTGGTGGTGGGATCTTGTTGCAGCTGGTAGGAATGATGAAGGATGATGTGCTGGATCCAGGGGCTCACAGTATGGGCCCTGTTCCAGTTTAGGACCCTGCCCTGTGGACCTGTCCTATCCTTTCCCCAACACAATCTTAAAACTAATAGAATTATGGTGCTCCCTGACTGCCACTTCAGTCACTTACCCTCCCTTGTTCCCTAAGAAGAGGTCCAGTATTGCACCTCCTCGAGTAGGGTCCTCTATATATTGACTCAGGAAACTTTCCTGGACATTTCACAAATTCCACCCCGTCCAGGCCCTTAACAGTGTGGCCCAGTCAATACCAGGGATATTAAAATCTCCTACTAATACAACCCTATTATCCTTACAACAATGAGCAATTTCTCTACACACCTGCGCTTCAAGTTCCCGCTGGCTATCAGGGGCTCTATAATACAGCCCCACTACAGTGACCCTCTCCTTCTTGTTCCTAAGTTCTACTCATATGGCCTCACTGGATGATCCTCCAAGGATATCATCTCTAAGCACTGCTGTTACATTCTCCCTTGCCAAAAAGGTGACACCCACTCCTCACTGACCTGCACCCCTGTCACACCTGTAGCATCTGTACCCTGGGACATTGAGCTGCCAGTCCTGTCCTTCTCTCAGCCATGTTTCTGTTATGGCTATAACATCCCAGCCTCCAGAACCAATCCACAGAGATCCTTCGCCTTACCTGTTAAACCTCGAGCACTGAAACAAATGCAGTTTTACTGGGTATTCCTTTCCCTGCCTTTACTGTGCCCCTGGCTATTCTGATTACTAAACTTGCTCTCGCTGGCTACTGCTTTATCCCATGACTTGATCCAATTCAGAGTCCCACCTCTCTGCCAAACTAGTTTAAACCCTCCGTTGCAGCACGAGCAAACTTCCCTGCAAGGATATTGGTCCCTCTCTGGTTCAAGTGCAACCCGTCCTTTTACAGGTCACCTCTACCCCAGCAGAGATCCTAGTGGTCCGAGAACCTGAATCCCTGCCCCAGCTCCTCAGCCGGAAATTCATCTGGCCTCTATTTCTGACCTCGCTAGCATGTGGCACCAGGAGTAATCCGGAGATCACTTCCCTCGAGGTCCTGCTTCTTCACTTCTTACCGAATTCCCTGTACCTATTCTGCAGGTCCTCATCCCTTGTTCTACCTATGTTGTTTGTACCAACGTGTACAACAACCTCGGGCTAGTCACCCTCCCCCTCGAATTTTCTGCACCTACTCAGACACATCCTTGATCCTGGCACCCGGGAGCCAACACACCTTCCTGGTGTCTTTTCTGTGGCCACAGAATCTCCTGTCTGTCCCCCTCACTATTGAGTCTTCTATCACTATCGTCCTGTCTGACTGCACCTTTTCCCTGTGAGCCTCAGAGCCATCACAGTGCCAGAGACCTGACTACTGCTGCTTAGTCCCCAAAGAAAAAACCCTCCACAGTATCCAAAAGGTATACCTGTTAGTGAGGGGAATGGTCAAAGGGGAACCCAGCACTGTCTGCCTACTCCCATGTCTTTTCCTGGTGGTCACCCATCTCTCTGAAGCCTGTACCTTGGGTGTGACCACCTCAGTAAAAGTATCATCTATGACGTTCTCAGAATCCCAGATGATCCTGACACCATCCATCTCCAGCTCCAGTTCCTTGACCCGTCAGTCAAGGGCTGCAGCTGGGTGCACTTCCTGCAGATGTAGTCATCAGGGAGGCTGAGATTTTTCCTGACTTCCCACACTCATCCCCACTTCCTACCTTTTCTTTGGTACCGGGATGATTGTTGTCTTCTTAACAGGTGGGAACCTCAGATTGAAGCAGGGAGAGGTTAAGAATGGCTGCAAATACCCCCACCAGCTGAACTACACAGGATCTAAGGACATGGCCAGTGACACCATCTGGGCCAGATAATTTCTGTGGGTTCACTCTCCGGAAGATTGATCTTACATCTGCAATGGTAACTGTGGATTCAGGTGCATTAAGTGTTAAGCTCATCGAGAAGGGATGTGTTGTTGTTGGCAATGCTGCCCAGCTTCATTTTGTAGCCCATTATACCATGTAAGCCCTGCCACAACAGACGACTGACTGGTCTGAGACTCAATTTTGGACTGGTATTCTCTTGGCATCTCTGATAGCTTTATGGAGGTTGTATCTCGATTTCTTTGTACAGGGCAGGATCTCCTGATTTGAACACGGCAGTCCTAGAGTTCAGGAGGGAGTGGAAGATCCTGGTTCATCCATGGTTTCCAGTTTGGGAACACCTAGATTGTCCTCTTTAGTACACAGTCCTCAACACGCTTACTAATAACTCTCTTAATACTGCCAAGAGAATGCCAAGTGTAAACTGGAGGAACAGCCCCTCATTTTCCATTTTGGAACCTTATAGCCTAACAGCACAAACATTGAATTCTCCCACTCTTGTGTGAAATCATTCTTTTAACTGTCTTAAGGATCAAGGACTCTAGAAACAAGCTTTGTAGACCAAAACTAGTTTAATCACAAAGGCAAACATGGGACAGAATGGATGGGAACAGACACATACTCACTCACAGGATACCACAAACCCGAGAGGGGAAACACAACTGGGGTAAAATACACTCACACACACACTGATACAAACAAGCACACAGTAACAATGTACAACTTCAGGATATAACACTTCAATGCCTGTCCCACACCAGCATTGGCCCTTAGCGCTCCCTGAGTCTGAGTGAAACACTCCCTGACCATGTGGTGATGCACTCTTACCAATGATCTCTGCAGCATTCTCTCACTACTCCTGGGGTTGTCAAAAGAGGAAGGGCTAGTGGACACAGCCCTTTTTATGGTGCTAGGAGGCTGGGTGGAACCTCATTGTTGTGATTTAAATGAGCCAATGGTGTGGGAGTCCAAGACACAGGTTCTTGTCACAGCCAATGGTCAGGCAGGGTCAGATGCCAAAGGTACTATTACACCTGAGGGGTGGGTGGAGCCGCACCCTGATTGACAGTAGTATCACTTCCGATCAGAGGAGCAATGCTGTCCTCCGGTCAGCGGGTGTCAGTGTCGTTAATGTTATGTGACAGCCATGTGGACTTCTCACAACACCCACTAAGGTAATCCTCACCTCCCTTCCCCACAAACTACCCCCCTCCACACTATGCTTCTTCTTTTCTTCCCTTTCCTATCTTTTTTTCTACCTTTATTTTTCTCTCCTTACCTTTGACCCATCCCCGGAGGATCTGCTCTCCCCTCCTCCCCCACGCATGCCCATCACTGTCTCTTACCTGCATCTACCTATCACCTCCCTGTGCCCACCCCACCTCCCCTCTTTTGTCCACCTATCACTGCTCTGCTTTTCCCCCCTATATATTGGGCTTCCCCTTTTCCTATCTTAAGTCCTGAAGAAGGGTTCTGACCCGAAATGTTGACCGCCTGCTTTTCTCCACGGATGCTGCCTGGCCTGCTGAGTTCCTCCAGCATCATCATGTTTTTCACACTTGCTGATAAAGTCTGTGACAGTGTTGACATACTTCTCCAGGTTGGCTGCTGAGTCTTTGGGAGCAATGTCTGTTCTTGAGCATGGGAAAGAATTTTTAAACAAGTGCCAAGAACTTGGTTGGTGGTGAGAATGGTTCTCCCATCAGATTCTTCATGCACAGATGGAGTCTCTGTACCACTGATCACTGCTCTCAAGGTGGCTGCACTGTGGATTAGATCATCTTCCACCTTTTTCCGGAATGTGCAATTGCCAGGAATGTCCGAAAATGGATGCAATGGTCTTTGTCGAGGTTCATCTTGAGCAGTTGCATCACACTGGACCCTGTGCTCTATAGATCATTCCCAGAGACACATATGAGACAAACATTGACTGCTGCTTGAAAATCATCTTTTGGACTGTCTGAAGCTCATTGGGTCAGTGCAAGGAGCGATCCACAACTGAATGGACAGATTGGCACTTTCCAAGAATTCAGGACTACGTACTGAGTGACACACTGAAGCTCAGTGCAGCCACACAGTCTCAATTCGATTACAACGGTCACAGTTTAAGCACCTCCCTCCACTGCACTGTAAGGAACCTGAATTAAAAGTACTTAGACTTCTCCAGGAATGAATGCAAAACAAAATAAATATCATACTGACATACTGTTAATAGAATGATATTGATTAAACAGAATGGTGAAGCATGAATGTAACCTATTTTATATTAGCAAATTTTATGAATAACCTAACATTTTTGAAATCAATAAAAAAATTAGAACATAGAACACAGAACAGTACTGCACAGGACAGACCCTTCAGCCCACAATGTTGTGCTGAACTAATTAAACCAATGACTCCTAATTAATCTAATCCCTCTTCCCCACACATGGTCCATTCTCTGCATATTCTTGTGTCTAGCTAAGAGTCTCTTAAAACACTCCTGTGCTAACTGCCTCTACTCCCACCCCGGCAGTGCATTCCAGGCCCCCATCACACTCTGTATATAAAAATGTACCTTGCACATCTCCTTTGTACTTTTCCCCCTCTCACCTTAAATACATCCTCTCTAGTACCAGACATTTCAATTCTGGGAAAAAGACACCATTGTCTTCTTTGTCTATTCCTCGCATCATTTTATTAACTTCCATCATAAATTGTGAAAGGTTTGTTAAGACCAATGGTGTCTTCCACTTTATCACATGTCAATAGTGAGCAGCTTCGAGGGTGGCCCTGCAATCGCTGTAACTGTACTCCCGATCTATTTTGCTTGTCCCTTTCAGCTGGGATGTGAACACTGAACCTCACCACCGCTGGAGGTCAACGTTCAGTTTTGGCCAGCCTTGCACAGAAGAATGGCACTTAAGAGAAGTCAGTGGATATCCCATTTCACTGGTACTCACCTCACACCATGACAGGACACTGAGAGGGAGGTCCTGTGTGTTAAGAAGATCAGAGAATTCATCAGGTATGAGGTTGTTGTTGTTGAGACTGAGTGGCCAAAGAGATAAATGTCTTGAATAATGCACATGGGATCCAGACCCAACACTGCAGAAAAATTAATGACCTCACACATGTAATCAAGTTCAGCAAAGACAGAGGCATTCCATCTGACCCCGTAATACATCTAACTGTAGTACTTGATACTGCTATAGGACACAAAAATAGAATACCGTTTCTTTACTTGGCCTACTTTGGACTGGCACATGACTTTCAAAAATACACAACCGTAAATTTATCTTGTCTGAAATATTAAGTGTATTTCTACAACAGATTGGGTCCTTTGCTGTAGGTAGGAATATTATAGTTCCGGGCTATCACATACAGTGAGTCCTCCCAGAGGGGAGTCCAAAATTGTTCCGTTGACCTAAATACATCAGAGCTTGCATGCAGTAGGGTTTCTTTATGTGTTGTTGGAAGCTGTTTCTATAGGTTCCTTTAGAGATGGATGGGCTTCTGTTAACGATGAAGGCCAGATATAGGAGCAGCTGAGACACAATATAATGGGATCGAAGACCAGTCTTGAGGGCTGAATGGCCTTTTTCTGCACCAATGCAGTTCTAGACAAGTACAAATGAAAAAATGCAGAAAGGAGGATAAAATGAAAGGGGAGATTTGTCACAGGGTGGAGCATGCAAGAATAACAACAAGTGTATGTCAGCTGGCACCCTGCCTCAGCTAACATCCTGGTAGTGAGAGGAGAACGGTGAGGGAGTTCCTGTGTGCCAGGGGCTCAGGGAACAAAGAGGTTATACAATGACACAAGGGAAAAAAGTGTTGCTGACAGGACATTGGAGAACAGTTATCATCCAGCTAAAACACTGCGAAGGGAAAGTCAAGATTAGCATTCAATTTCAAGAAGCCAGAATAATGGGACCATTATAATGAGAACATAGAATATAGAACACTACAGCACAGTACAAGCCATTCGACCCACAATGTTGTGCCGACATTTTATCCTGCTCTAAGATCTATCTAACCCTTCCCTCCCACATAGCCCCCTATTTTTCTATCATTCATGTGCCTATCTAAGAGTCTCTTAAATGTCCATAACGTATCGGTCCCCACAACCTCTGCAGGCAGTGTGTTCCACGCACCCACCACTCTCTGTGTAAAAAAAACCTAGCCCTGACATCTCCCTTATATCTTCCTCCAATCGCCTTAAAATTATGCCCCCTCGTGTCGTTATCACCCTGGGAAAAGATCTCTGACTGTCCACTCGATCTATGCCTCTGATCATCCTGTAAGAAGTGTACCTCACTATCAAGTCACCTCTCATCCTCCTTCTCTCCAACGAGAAAAGCCCGAGCTCGCTCAACCTATCTGGGTAAACAATTTCTGTGATTGTCAACCTTAGCTAACCATTCCTTGAGAGAGACCTGGAACCCATCTAAATAACTTTCTTAGACACCCTCCTGCTCTCTCAAGTACATTGGCAGTGATCTTGTCTTTACAAATCAATGCTTAATTATTGAATCATTAGTTATTGACTCTAATAACTTCCCAACAAACTTTAGGTTGACTGGATGATAATTCCATGGATTTTCCCCCCTCACCTTCCTCCTACTAATACTACCTGAGTACATATGAAAGATGATCCCAGCAGTGATGCCTTTAAACTTCTGCCGTCTTCTTTACATCAGATATAAAATAAATAACAGAAGAAATATCCTAAATCCAGCTCAAGTGCTTGGAATTTCCTTTCTGGATGAGGAAATTCGGGCAAGCTGTTCCCCTGCATCCGAGGGGAGTCTCAAAGGGGAGAACAGGCTCGAGCAGGCCTCAGGGTTGTCCTGACAACCTTTGACAGCTAGCGGATGTCAAAGGCTTTGGAGCATTTTTTAAATAGATTGGAATAATGAAAAAAATGATAAAGTCTCTTAAATTAAATGTACTGTAATTGAAACACTTCAAATAACAATAAATAAATAATATTAAAATAAATAATATTAAAATAAACTGACATAATTTAAGTGGTTTCCTTCACTTACTTTTTTTCACAAGGTTAGTGACCATATTTCTCATCTACCAGCATCTCCACTCCCTTTGGTAAAATGCTGAGGGGCCAGATGCGAAGCGCATCAGCTGCATTCCTTTGCAGAGTTTGTTGGTCAGCTGAAATTGCGAAACATCTGAAGGGCAGGACCCTCAAGACCTTTCTGACTTCTGCATTCTAATGCCTCAGAAGTCCGAGACCTTCTGTGCAACCAACGGCTAATCGCCAGTGGCTCCCAGTAGAGCTGTTGTTTGCAGGTAATCTTGAATCAGCCCGATATGTAACTATTGTTAGACAAGCATACCATCTTGGAGGATGAACCTCCCTTGTGGGTGATGAGGCTATAAATTTCTGCACTACTTAGTACAGATTGAGGCTACTCAGATTCCATCAATATTGGAGGTAAAGTACATCATTTGTGACCTTATCATATTCAAAACACAAGCAACGTTCACATATAGTCTTGAGAATGCATTGTGGGGATTATCATAAGAAGTCGTTCTTAACAATGACGATTCCATCAATACTGCAGCTCAGGCTAAAACATGTTGACAGATGAATTCCACTTGAATGAAAAAAATGATAATGTTGATCGAAATAAGGATTATGTAGTAAAAACGCAAACAATTTAAGCTAATTACTGTGGAATTTTGTTACTTCGGGGCGTGAATTCTACTTACAACTCAATCCTTGGAGTGCCAAGTTCCAATATTTGTTCAGACAAAATAATCCAGTGAAAGCAAATTTCAAGAGGTTTTGTAAGCAACTTTTATTTGGATCTGCAACCACTCCAAGTGCTAGAGCAAATCCAAATGGTTTACGACAAGCACTGATCAGCAGAGTGTCCAGCCCTTCTTACAGCGTTCAGCATTCACTGTAGCTTCAATAAATATTTCAGCAGCAAGTCAGAAGACAATTGCCTGCATAAAGCTGGCGATCCGACTCCGTTCTGTCAGATTCACTGTCAACAGCCACAGCCTTGCTCCCCATTGTTTAACCCAGCAAGTGATCTACCATTTGCACACATTAAGCATGCAAGCATCAGCAACAGTAATTGCTTGACTGATACATTTTTCTTTAATTTCCAAAAAATAAACTTTATTCATAATAGAAGATATATACAAAGGAATAAGCACAGTGCAAAGCTCTTTACATTCTTAGTGAATACCTTCAGTAGTGTCAGCACATCTTTTTTTTTGTACAGAACACCTTTTCCACTCACATGGTCCCCTGAGGTGATACACCCCTTGTTTGAGGGGCTTCCCCACTGGATTCAGCTCCTCAATGTCCAGTAGTAGAAGGACCCCAGAGAGTGGTCCTTCTCCACAGAGCCTTAGTGTTGGCTGCACCGAGCTTCAGTGCGTCCCTCAGCACGTACTCCTGCAGCCTGGAATGTGCCAGTCGGTAGCATTCCCTTATGGACACCTCATTGTGCTGGAAGACCAACAACTTTCAGGCAGACCAAATGATATCTTTCACCAAACTGATGATCTTTCAGCAGCTCTTGATGTCCAGTCCCTGTGCGTGTCCCTGGAAACATACCAGGGGGTGTTACTCAGGGGCTTCAAACTCATTCCAGTCACTTGCATAGAGTTATGGGACCATAACCTGAAGGGTCACCTCACAGAACCTCTGGCTGACAGTTCTGAGATCGTCTTTCACCCAGAAACTAAGACCATTATGCCCATCAACATAAATGTCTGTCTCTTTTATAGTTTGACACAGGAAAAAGAAGAGAGAAAAATATGAAGGAGTACAGAGGGAGGATGGACTGTAATCTGTCTCTCAATTAAAGCATTAGAACAGATGGGCATTACTGAGGCACTAATCTGGAGGTGACCAGGAGGGTTACATTCATGCCTGGCCAACATTTATTCCTCAACAACTAAGAACTGATGACCTGAACATTGGCATTTTACTTATAGTTGGATCTCTTTGGAGTCAAATTAGCTGTCAGTTTCACTAATTTATATCAGTGCTGATATTTCAAAGTTCTTCATTAAATATGAGGTACTTTGAAATATCCTGAGATGATGAAAGGCCCTACAGAAATCCAAGGTCCTTCTTTCTTTACTTTGTAAAGTAACAAAAAGAAACCCAGAAATAGTTGGCTGGGCTTTTGCACAATAATATCTTTTGGCACGCTGGCCTTCATCAGTCAGGGCATTGAGTATGGAAGTTGGGATGTTATGTTACATTTATGCAAGACATTAGTGAGGTTGCATTTGGAATATTGTGTTCAGTTTTGATCAGCTTGTGAAAGAAGGATGCCATTAAGCTGGAAAGAATCCAGAGGATATTTATGAAGATGTTTTCAGGACTTGAGGCACTGAGTTATGGAGAGAAGTTGAGCAGGTTAGGACTTCTTTCATTGTAGTGTAAGAGAATGAGGGGCGATCTTATAGAGGTATATAAAATAATGAGGGGCACAGATAGGGTGAATCTTCACAATCTTTTTCCCAAGGTTGGGGAATCAAGAACTAGAGGGCATAGGTGTAAGATGAGAGGGGAGAGATTTAACAGGAGCCTGAGGGGCAACATTTTCACCCTGAAAGTGGTCAGTATATAGAATGAGCTTCCAGAGGAAGTGGTTGAGGCAGGTGCATGAACAACATTTAAGAGGTACTTGGACAGGTACATAGACAAGAAAGGTTTTGATGACTATGGGCTGTGTGCAGGCAGATGGGATTAGCTTGGATAGGAATCTTGGTAGCATGGACCATTTGGGCCGAAGGACCCATTTCTGTGCTCTCACAGGCTTTACCCACTAACACATCTAGGTGATTTGGAGAAATGTAACAAGAGAATTAGAGAGGTGAATTGAAAGGGTTGTGCAAGGAATGTTTTACAAGGTGGTGCTAGGTAGAGGCAGGTGTCTGTGCCCTCCCCATCTCCCCTCTTTTGTCCACCTATCACTGCTCTGCTTTTCCCTCCTATATATTAGGCTCCCCTTTTCCTATCTTCAATCCTGAAGAAGGGTCCTGACCCGAAACGTCGACCGCCTACTTTTCTCCACGGATGCTGCCTGGCCTGCTGAGTTCCTCCAGCATCATCGGGTTTTTCATTCTGTGGCTTCCGTCCAATTAAACAATATTCTGCTTTTCCATTCTCCTTGCTGCAGCGGATAACTTCAAATTTCTCCACATTATATTCCAAGCTGTCAAATTCTCACCTAACCTTTCTATATCGGTCTTTGTGTTCTCCTCACAGCTTACTTTTCCATCTGTCTTTTGAAGAATACAACCAATGAATCCCCACTTCTGCAGCCACTTCTTCTAGGACCCTAAGATGCAGGCCAGAAAGTCCAAGGGATTTGTCAGCCTTTAATCTCCAAGATACCTTGTAATTTCCTGTAATCATAGTGATTGCATTAAATTTCTCCCTCCCTTTGGTCTCTGAATCTTCCACTATCGTTGGGATATTTTAACGTCTGCTACCATAAAAACAGATCGAAAAGATCCATATAATAAAAACCTCTCTATTATCATCCTTTCAGGGACACCTGGTGTCAGCCAAGTATCCTTGCCTTTCTTGCATTGCCCTCACCCTGTGAATGATTTTTTAAAAAATTAAATGAAGCCAGAAATAAGCCACTTGGTCACAGCACTGCCCTGCCAGAAAGCAAGGTATGAGAGATATACGCTGTACCTTATAAAGGCTTTAGGAACATTGTGTCTGACAGGATGGAGCCAAGCTGATTTTCACAGGTGCTGTTAAGACTTTTCATCCAATCAGTCGATCTCAGCTCAGGCAGAAATAAAAGCTGGTAGCTTCTCTTTAAAACTGCCAAATATGCAAATATTTGGGCTGCAGTTCAAAGGATTGACATATGAAGGACAGATTTTCTGCCTGGACACAACTGACAATTTAAACATTGATTGTGTACGAAAATGTTCTGTTTTTCCAAAGCAAAGTTATGGAGCAAATTTCCACTCAAACTTTGTTCCGTAACCACCAATGTAAAAATCCTCCATCAGATGTGCAATTGGCCAGTGATACAGAATGTGAACATTCATTAAAAATCTATTGTTATGTTTTAAAAGTGATGATAAGGTGACCTTTTCAATATGGCTAGAATTGTGGTTGTCACAAAAATTAATAAATTTTAATAAATTTGTGCACTTGTCCTGGTTTTAAATCACATGTATTAGTTTCATTGGTGCACATTAATCTGTATCTTTGGTGGAAATCTGATCTTCAATATAGTTTCATAACAATGAAAGCATTCAACTTCCAAAATTGCATTAATAGTGAAGAGTTTCTAAGGAGAGGACAAAGGGATAAAGATAGGTTAAGTGAATAGCAAAAAGATCATAGGGTTGTAGAGTAATACAGCGCAGAAACAGGCCCTTCAGCCCAACTTGTCTATGCCGACCATGGTGCCCACCTAAGCTGGTCCCATTTGCCTGCGTTTGGCCTGTATCCCTCTAAACCTTTCCTATCCATATACTTATCCAAATGTCTTTTAAATGTTGTTATTGTACTTGCCTGGACTACTTTCTCTATCAGGTAAATGTAATAGAATATGGAACAGTTATCGAAATTGTCTATTGGAGCAAAGTATACACAAAACAAGAAGCATATAATACAAATGAGGAGGGATTGCAGAGTTCTGAGTAGCCAAAGGATCTGGGTGTCCCAGTTCATGATTTGCAAAAGGTTGGAATGTTACGACAACATTTATTGGAAAAGATAACAGATGGTTATTGCTTATTGCTAGGAAAATTGAATATAAAATTAGGAAAGATATCCTTCACATATAGGGCATTTGTGTGAGTGCTTCTGGAGCATTGCCAACAGTATTAGGGTCATTCCTTAAGGAAGGATGTTACTGCTTTCAAAGCAGTTAGAGAATGTTTACCTTGAATGGGGGAATTGTCTCAGAGGAATGGTCAAACATTATAGGCTTATATTTGCTGACTTTTATATGAGTGAAAGGTCTCTCGGCTGAAACACATAAGACCCCAAGGGGACTTGGCAGTGCAGATGTGAAAAGGATGTTTCCTTCTGTAGGGGAATCTAGAACTAGGGGTCATAACTTAAAAATAAAGGATGGTTTACTTAAGACAGATGAGGTGATTTCTGTTTCTCTCTGAGGATCTTTGGAACTCTCTTCCCCGATGTTGGAGGCAGTGTCTTTGAATACTTTGAAAACCAAATGGCTTCTTGATAAGCGAGAGGGAAGAAAGATTGCCGGGGTAGATGAGGATCTTAGATTACAGTCAGACCAGCTATGATCTTACAGAATGGTGCAGCAAGCTAGAGTGGCTCACTCCTGTTTTTAATTTGTGTCTTCATATGTACATTTCTCAGAAGCAGAGTAAAAGTATGGATCATACAATAGCCACATGCAAACAGGGACACAACTTAGTAACAGGCAAAAATCTGGAGGAACTCAATGGGTCAGGCAGCATCTGTGGAGGGAAATGGGCAGTTGATGTTTCAGGTATAGACCTTTCATCTGGACTGAAAGATAGAGGGGAGGTAGCTCTTGCCCTACCCCTCCCCCACATCTCTTTATACTGACTTTCTCCTCTCTAACAGTCCAGATGAAGGGTCTCGACCCGAAACGTAGACTGTCTATTTCCCTTCACAGATACAGCCTAACCAACTGAGTTTCTCCAACATTTTGTTTGTTGCAATGGTCTCGACCCAAAACGTTGACTGTCCATTTCCGTCCACAGATACAACCTGACCCATTGAGTTCCTCCAGCAGTTTGTTCTTTGTTCAGTCTCTTGTGTCTTCACACACCTCAGTTTGCATTGATACATTTTTTAAGACACTTGATCAACGCTACCTAAAAATGGTGAGCAAAATTTGAAGTCCTCCGCAGAGGGTTGCCGTTAGCAGAAGCTTGCTTAGGCAATTATTTCAATGTCTTTAACTGCTTCTTGAAGATCATAGAAATTCAATCAACGTAGGTGCTTAAAATACTACAATCTTTTCTGCTGTCTTGGATGATTTCTGGTGAAATGTGCTGAAAAAATGATCCCAAACTACAGAAGCCCTTGATCTAAGATTGAACAGGCACATCCAAACTGTATGATTGAACTGAACATTATTTTGAAGTTGGAAGCATGAATTTGTCAAATGATTTTCAATCTTGCCACAGTGAATACACTGATACAACAGCAGCTGTCAGAAACCAACTTCAATTTTCTTGAAACTTGGAATAATATTTGCTGACTGATGTATTACTTTTAAGAAACGTTTCCATTTCCATCAGGTTACAGAGAGGTTGAAGCATTAGGATTACAATTAACTAGACAGAGCATCACGAGATTTGATCTTAAGGTAAGGTGGTTGTGAAAGGTTTTTGAAGAATAGTATGGTTCAAGTCATATATCTGTGTGTTCATTGGGAAATTGAAATATACTGACCTGATAGACAATGATGATTAATACAGTTCAAAGCCTTGGTAGGTGCCTGCTCTCAGATACAGCTGATTTGTAAGAGCTTGGAAGACTATTTGCTGGTAGACTGGATAGCAGTGGGGATTCTGCAGTATAGTTTGTCTTCTGATCCTGACTTCTGATTGGTGTTTCACTATTTACTGTAGGTGAAGATAGTTCCTTGTGGACCTTTGCAATTGCATCTAGTTGATGTGAGCCTACCGGTAAACCAGGCTGATTATCTCCCAATGTTCTACAAAGAGTTGAATAACACTTATGAGGATAAGTTGAGTGAGCTAGGGCTTTTCTCTTTGGAGAGAAGAAGCATGAGAGATGACTTGATAGAGGTGTACAAGATGCTAAGAGGCAGAGATTGAGTGGACAGTCAGAGACTTTTCCCAGGGCGACAATGACTAACATGAGGCAGCATAATTTTAAGGTGATTGGAGGAAGGTATAAGGGGGACGTCAGGAGTAAGTTTTCTACACAGAGAGTGGTGGGTGCGTGGAACGCACTGCCGGCAGCGGTTGTGGGGGCAGATACATTAGGGACATTTAAGAAACTCTTAGATAGACACATGAATGATAGAAAAATAGGGGGCTATGTGGGAGGGAAGGGTTAGATAGATCTTAGAGTAGGATAAAATGTCAGCACAACATCGTGGGCCAAAGGGCCTGCACTGTGCTGTAGTGTTCCATGTTCTAACACAAGAAGTTGTGATTTTATACATGTGATAAAAGGTAAAAAATCATTGAGAGTCCAAGGCATCATTTCCAATTATTCCATTGGACGTAGTGATTCTGAATCCCTCTCTTATGGTCCTCTCTGTGTTGCTCTGTTGTTGGGAAAATCTACTGTTGACGAAGTCATTATAAGACACTTCAATAATATTTACAGAACGGGGAAGAGTCAACATGCTCATGAAAGGGAAATCCTGTTCAACAAATGTGTTAGAGTTAGAGTCATAGTGTCATACAGTTGTACAGCACAGAAACAGGCCCTTCAGCCCATCATCTATGCCCACCTTTTTGCCCATCTTCATTAATCCCATTTATCTGCATTATGACTGTATCCCTCTATACCTTGCCTATTCAAGTACCTTTCTAAATGTCTCTTAAACATAGTGATTGTATCTGATTCCAACACCTCCTCTGGCAGTGCATTCCAAATATCAACCACTATTTGTGTTAAAAACTTTCCCCTCAGATCCCCTATAAAACTCCTTCCTCTCACCTTAAACCTGCGCCCTCTTGTTTTTGATCCCCTTGCCATGGGTACTCTCACAACATTTAAAAGTTATCCAGACAAGCGAGAACATTGCCAGGACTAGAGGGCCTGAGCTACAGGGAGAGGTTGGCCAGGCTCGGTCTTTATTCCTTGGAGCACAGGAGAATGAGGGGTGATCTTATGGAGGTTTATAAAATCATGAGGGGCATAGATAAGGTGGATGGTGGCGGTCTTTTCCCCAGGGTAGGGGAGTTCAAAATTAGGGGGATGGGTTTAGGGTGAGATGGGAAAGATTTAAAAGTGACCTGAGGGGCAACTTTTTCACGTACAGCGTGGTGAGTATATGGAACGAGCTGCCAGAGGAAGTGGTTGAGGCAGGTATAATAGTATCATTTAAGAAGCACTTGGATGGGTACGTGGAGGGGTGGGGCTTAGAGGGATATGGGCAAAATGCAAGGAACTGGGACTAGCTGGGTGGGCACCGTGGTCGGCATGGACTGGTTGGGCCGAAGGGCCTGTATCTGACCTGTATTGCTCTATGTTTCTATGACAAGCACTTGAAACATCAATGCATTGAAGTCCATGGACCAAGTATTGAGAAATGGGATTAGTATAGAAATACACTTGAAGATGTCAGCTCGTGAATTTAAATGCAGGCAGATAAACTCTTTGCAGTTTCTTGCTGTCCTGGGCAGAGCAGTTACCGTACCAAGCTGTGATACATCCAAGTAGGATGCTTTCTATGGTGCACCTTTAAAAATTGGTGAGTGTCAAAGGGGACGTGCTAACTTTCTTTAGCCTCCTGAGGAAGCAGAAGTGCTGGTGTGCCTTCTCAGTCACAGTGTCTACATGGTTAGACCAGGACAGGCTATTGGTGATGTTCAGTCCTATGTACTTGAATCTCTAAACCCTCTCAACCTCAGTACCATTGATGTAGACAGGAGCATGTACACCACCCCCCTTCCTGAAGTCAATGACTGGCTCTTTTGTTTTGCTGACATTGAAGGAAAGCTTGTTCTCATAATACCATGTCACTGGGCTCCCTATCTCCCCAAAACCCAATAACCAGAAGATTGTGTGTTCAGATTATAGTTTATATCAGATTTTCTTCAATAATTTAGGTGATTTGTGACCTTGAAAGCATTCAAATCATAACAGGGATGTTAAACTGATGGAAGTTTATATAATGATGAGAGGAATAGATAGGGTAAACAGTCAGAATCTTTTTCCCAGGGTAGAAATGTCAAATAGTAGAGGACATGCATTTAATTTGAGAGGGGGAAAGTTTAAAGGAGATGTGCGGGCAAATTTTTTTACGGTGCGTGCCTGGAATGGGCTCCCCGGGGTAATGGTGAGGCAGATAGGATAGTGGTGTTTAAGATGCCTTCGATGGACACATGAATTTGCAGGGAACGGAGGGATGTGGATCATGTGCAGGCAGAAGGGATTAGTTTAATTTGGCATCATGCTCAGCACAGACATCGTGGGCTAAAGGGCCTGTTCCTGTACCGTATTGTTCGATGTTCTAGGTTCTAACGGCTTGGACGGGGTGCAAGCGAGGGCTAATAGAATAGTCCCAGGAATAGGGAAATGAAGTAATGTGGAAAGACTGGATTGTTCTCACAACAGAGCAGGTTTGGAGGAGATTCAAAACAAGGTGGTTTGGAGATAACAAGAAGAAATTGCTTCCAGCCGCAGAAGATTTTGCTACCTGAGGACATGGCCTGACCTGGTTAACACAAGACCCAGAGGTGACATGAGGAAGCACTTTTCTAAACAGCAACTTCTTCCCATCAGGAATGTACTTTCTGAAAGTGCAGTGGGAGTGGAATATGCTATAGCTTTCTCGAGAGAATACTTAAAGGGAGAAAATTAATTGGGCGATGAAGAAAGAACTCATTATTAACTGGATGGCTCTACCTAAGAGCTGGCACAGGTGTAATTGGCTGAATGGCCTCTTCCTCTGCTGAATTATCCCATGATTTTGGAAGACAGAAAAGCAATTGATTTATCAATGTTCTTAAAAGGAACCAGCTCCAAGTAGTATGGCTTACTTGTAAATCCAATCTCACTATAAATGGTTGATTTGTAATGACCAAACAAAGCTACCTAATCATAAAATTATTTATTCATTATCGTCGACCACGATTTATTCATCACATGTACATCAAAACACACAGTGAAATACATATTTTTGCATTACTGAGAATGTGCTGGGGGCAGCCCGCAAGTGTCACCACGCTTCCGGCGCCAACATAGCATGCCCACAGCTCCTAACCCCGTATGTCTTTGGAATGTGGGAGGAAACCAGAGCACCTGGAGGAAACCCACGCAGACACGGGGAGAATGTACAAACTCCTTACAGACAGTGGCGGGAATTGAACCTGGGTTGCTGGTGCTGTAATAGTGTTATGCTAACCGCTACATTACCGTGCCACCCATGTACTCTGAAGTTCAAGAGATTGAGAAAGGTTTGGGACAACAGGTCAAGGCAAAGTGTTGATGCTTTCAGAGTGGGAGAGGGAAATAATATCAGTTCAGTGTTGGCAGATGGTGAGGTCTCAGGTCTAAAATATTGACCATTTTAGACCCTTGTGCACAAGTGGAACCATTTCACCAGGACCCGATCTAAGGCTGGCACCAGAACTGCAATTATTTTCCAAAGTTTTAGTAACAATGCTTCTTCCCATTGTTGGACGAAAACTACTTTGTCTTAGATTAGCACAAGTAGGGAATCATGCCTTCAGACACTTGGGCCCCAATTCCTTAAACCTTTCTCTCTTTCAAATGTCCCTTGAAATCTATTGTTTTATGTAAATTTTTATTTATAACATAATATTTCTTTATATAACTGGAGATCAAGTCCTTTGGAGTAAGCTTCAATAACAAGCTTGTTAAAAATGTTGCCTTGTGAAAAAGCTTGCCATATTAACAACATAATCTGAATATAAATTGTTGCTGTGTTTCTTTCAGTTCAACCTACATGTGAACTACATGCAAATGACATGTAGCTCATCTCAATTACTTCATTGCTTCTATAAAGGTTGAATACACTAAGAATTCAAGAGGAAATAGTGCATAATAGAGCAGAATTCATAATTAAAAAACAATCTGCACAATGGGTGCTGGGGACAGTAATACTCAATAAATCTGAAAGTGGTGTCACAGGTAGACAGGGTGATGAAGAAAGCTTTTGGTACACTGGCCTTCATTAGTTGGGGCAATGAATATAGAAGTTGGGATGTTGCGGTTGTACATTGGTGAGGCCACATTTGGAGTATTGTGTTCAGTTTTGGCCACCCTGCTATAGGAAAGATGCCATTAAGCTGGAAAGAGTGCAGGATGTAGCCAGAAGTCAAGGGACTGGGTTATAGGGAGAGGATAAATGGGCTAAGACTTTATTCCTTGCAGCACAGGAGACTGAGGGGTGATCTTACAGAGGTATATAAAATCACGAGGGGCATAGATAGGGTGAATGCACACAGTCTTTTCCCCAGGGTTGGGGAATGAAGAACTAGAGGGCATAGTTTTAAGATGAGAGGGGAGAGACGCTATAGGAACTTGAGGGGCAACTTTTTTACATAGAGGGTGGTACACATATGGAATGAGCTGCCAGAGGAATTGGTTCAGGCAAGTACATTAAGAACATTTAAAAGATACTTGGACAGGTGCATGGATAGGAGAGGTTTAGTGGGATATGGGCCAAACATGGACAACAGGATTAGCTTGGATGTGCATCTTGGTCAGCAAGGACGAGTTTGGCCAAAGGGCCTGTTTCTGTGCTGTATGACTCTATGACTCTATGTATGAGTCATACTCCAAAAAGTAAAAATCTGCAGATGATGCAAATCTGAAATAAATGTAGGAAATGGTGTAAATATTCAATTAATCAGTCAGCATCTTTGGAGAGAGAAATGCTGACTTAATGTTTAAGGTTCTGATTAGCTCTAACAAAAGGACATTGACCTGGAACGTTTGCTCAAAGTTTCTCTCTCTGCACATGTCGTCTGACCTGATGAGTGTTCGTGGATTTTCTGTCTTCATTTTGCTTTGGGTTTACTCTATAAGGGTGTAATCTTTCTCTGACTGTGGGACACTCAGGTGCATTCAGTGAGACCTCAGTCACAAAGGAAACACACAACCCCAATAACGATAGATGTATTTTGAATGTATGAAGAGGTCCAATTCAATGAAACACAACCAGTAGACAATTTTGCTCTTGAAATGGGATGCATGAAATTTGGATATTTAGAACAAACACATTAAGGCTGTGATCAGATTTGATATGTCCACAGAAAACACTCAGCTCTGTACCACCACTGTTACCATGCCCCATTTACGATCATTTCCAAATCAAGCATAAGGAAACACCACCCCTTGCAGGTTCCCCTCCAAGTTGCGCACTGTCTTGACTTGGAAATATTTTGCTATTCCTTCGTTATTGCTGGAACTTCCTCTCCAACAGCACTGTGGGAGCACCTTCACCAGAAGGACTCCAGTGGTTCAAGGTGGCAGCTCACACCCCACCCCCCCCCCCCCAGCCCCCCTTCTCCAGGGAAATTCGAGATGGGCAACAAGTGCTGGACTTGCTAGTGATTGGGTGGTGTCGCAACAACAACCTCGCACAATGTCAGCAAGATCAGGGACTTCAGGAAGGGGAAGTCGGGAGAACACACACCAGTCCTCATTGAGGGGTCAGTGGCGGAAAGGGTGAGCAGCTTCAAGTTCCTGGGGGTCAACATCTCAGAGGATCTATCCTGGGCCCAACACATTGATGCAATCATGAAGAAGTCATGCCAACGGCTCTACTTTGTCAGGAGTTTGAGGAAATTTCATACGTCACCAAAGACTTGCAAATTTCTGCAGATGTACGGTGGAGAGCATTCTGACTGGTTGCACCACTGCCTGGTATGGAGGCTCCAATGCACAGGATTGAAAGAGGCTGCAGAGGGTTGGAGACTCAGCCAGCTCCATCACGGGCACAACCCTCCCCACCATCGAGGACATCTTCAAGAGGCAGTGTCTCAAGAAAGCGGCATCCATCACTAAGGATCCTCACCATTTGGGACATGCCCTCTTGTTACTACCATCAGGGAGGAGGTACAGGAGCCTGAAGACCCACACACAATGATTCAGGAACAGCTTCTTGCCCTCAGCTATCAGATTTCTGAATGATTACTCGTTATTGCTTTTTTTTGCATTATTTATTACTTTTGTAATTTATAATAATTATAGCCCAATACATCACGGGTACATCCCTCCCCACCATCTGCAGTATCTACAGGAGGCGCTGCCTCAAGAAGGCAACATCCATCATCAAAGATGATGGGCCATGCCATCTTCTCACAGCTACCATCGAGCAGGAGGTACAGAAGCCCCACACCACCAGGTTCAGGAACAGCGACTTCCCTTCAACCATTTGATTCTTGAACCAACCTGCACAACCTTAATTACTACCTTGGTCCAGAAACACTTTGACCACTTTGCGTTACAATGGACTTCTTTTGTTATAATTGTGTTCTCCCTTCTGTAAATTCATGTATATGTTTAATTTATGTTTTACTTGTGGATGTTGTGTATCTGATGCTATGTGCCTGCAATGCTGCTGTAAGTTTTTCATTATACCTGTGCATACACGTACTTGTGCCTATGACAATAGACTCAACTTTGAATTTTGACTTTTGACTTTGACATTGTTTGAGAAAACTTAAGAGAATTATTGGTCAAAGGCATAACTGGAGATCTTAGGGAATTGCATGGATTAGGGAAAATACAAGTAGTAATAAACTACCTTGCGTATACAGACATTATTACTATTACCCACCAAACTACAATTTATCAATAAAACTGAATGGTTGGCAGAAAGTTATAAATGAATTGAAAAATCCAGTTTAACCAAATTACAAGAAAAGCCCATTGAGCTGAACCAAGGATAAAATGCAAAAAAATTCAAACCTTAATCATACTTTAAGCATGAAAGGGAAAAGGCCTGATGGTCGCTGCTCAGTGGAATGAAAGGAATGTGAAAATGCACAAGGGACAAGGCTGGGTAAGAGCTTTCAATCATTCACCCACTGAACAGGGAATCGTGAAAGTAGGTACACTATTTTGGCGGGTGGTTCATCAAGAAAAGTGGAAGAACACTCAAGTAAGAGAGATATGGATTCAAGACTCTTTGTGAGATTCATGACTACAAGCTTGTACTCCTCCGGGAGTGCTGTGGGAATGCCAGACTGGCAAAAGTAACATCTTTTAAGGATATAAGAAATAGGACTTACGATCAATGATTTGCTACTGAAAATTCAGGTCGATTAAATATTAAGATAATGTTCAGGCAAAGACTGTGCAGCACTATGAAAAGGAGAAGTAAGTTTTCTCTGTGTCTTGATCAACATTTGTACCTCAATTCAAAAACAGTTGGCCATCTACCTTCTGTGGATATTAATGTCTTCAAACTGATGGTCGTGTTTGCCTCTGTAACTGCAGTGACAATATTGCAGAATTAATTCATTGGATTTAAGCTATTTTTTGACATGTTAAGGTATCATGTTATTGAAGCATATTATTTTCAGAGTTGCCTGTCTTCTAAATCTAAAGACTGTTTGAGACTTTCCCTGGGCCAGATTTACACATGAGAAAAATAACATGATTGCAATATTTCAAACAGAATGGAATCTAAAAGCATAATTAATATAATTGCACAGCAGTGCATATTTTTAGAATCACAACCACACTGGAATTCGACATCTTTTCATGGCAGAATTTACGGCAAAGTGTGAAACAGAAATAACTTACATGAAATCTGCTGTGTGATGAGGAATAAAGGTAATAGGTCTTCCCTTGCAAAATACAGCATTTGCTATTTGTTCTCATAAAGAGACATGGAGCAAATGATGGCCTAATAAAACCAAAATGTGCGGTCTATTTTTGGAGAACCGAGCTACATAAAGGCGTGCAGGCCAGCTGTACAAATTGCAGGTCTAACAAATCAGCTCTTTCTTAGTTCCTTATCTTTTCACTGGAATGTGTTACGAAAG